>NC_138202.1:6589233-6664233 GCF_964194415.1 Vipera berus
AAAATAATAAAATAATAGAATGGAATAAAATAAGATGAAATAAAATAAAATAATGAAATGAAATAATAAAATAAAATAATGAAACACAAAAATAATAAAATAAAACAAAATAAATTAAATAATAAAATAAATAAAATAATAAAATAAAATCAATAATAAAATAAAATAATGAAACACAATAACATAAAAATAATAAAATAAAAAATAAAATAAAATAAAATAAAATAAAATAAAATAATAAAATAAAATAAAATAAAATAAAATAAAATAAAATAAAATAAAATAATACATGGATAGAATGCAGTTCGGCCACAGGATGAGGCCCAAAGTCATTCTCTCGGCCTCAGTTTTTCCACCGTCTTCCCTCACTTAGAAAGTCCTGCCAGAGCTACCCTAACTGGCCACCCAATTACTCCACTGTGTAGGACCTATTTATCATTCAAAGTTTTGCTCATGACCCATTACCATCGCATGCAATGCAGCCCTCCCTAAATTGCTGATCCCACCCTGATCAGCTGGGATTGTCACTCCCACAATTGCTCCCCGGAGATGCGAAAAATCGACAACTCCATCACAGCCCAAAGGCTCCAGAGAGAGAGAGAGAGAGAGAGAGGGAGGAAATCTCACTTAGCAGAATAAAATTAGCTGAAAAATAAGCGTACTTTCATAAAACGTCACTGACCAGCAGCCTGGCAAAAAAATCACCACAAATTGAGCCACCGAAGCGATTCCTTGCCAGTCTGCGTAAAAAAGAATGCACAATCACCACAAATTCAACAACGCGTGGGTCTGCTTATTGTACAGGTAGTCCTCAGCGTACGACAATGGAGCCCAAAATTTCTGCTGCTAAGCGAAAGACTTGTTAAGTGAGTTTCTGCCGCATTTTATGACCTTTCTTGCCACAGTTGTTAAGCAAATCACTGCAACTGATAAATTAGTAACCCGGTTGTTAAGTGAATCTTGCTTCCCCGTGGACTTTGTCAGAGGGTCGCAAAAGGGGATCACGTGGTCCCGGGACCCTGCCACCATCATAAATATGAATCAGTTGCCAAGCTTCCGAATTTGCATCATGTGACCACGGGGATGCTGCCCCAGTGGTAAGTTTGAAAACTGGTCCTAAGTCCCTTTTTTCCATGTGGTTGTAACTTTGAACAGCCACTAAATGAAAGGTTGTAAGTCAAAGGCTATCTGTATTAAGCAGGATTTATTTAAATAAGTTTACTATTATCAATTGCAAGTGAAATTCATACCAACCATTCCTGGCCAGGCCAGAGTATAGAAAAAAACAACAACAGCCAAATCAACACTTGGAGCACTGAAATAATGAAGTCGGAGGGACCTAAGAGATCATCTAGTCAAGCCTCCAGATTTTTTCCCCCCCAACCTTGATGGAGCTCCAGGGGAACTCAGCCAGTTTTCAAGCCCTACAACTTTGCTTCTTTCACTATATATTATTCTAGTGGGTTCTTGAAGCGTGGAAAAGTTTGAAGCCCACAAACACACCCCCTAAAATGATTCAACCTGCGGGTCGTATTTGAAAGAGGCGTCAAAGGAGGCAAGAACAGAACGGATCACGGTTCGATACGCCCGTTTCTCGACAACTCGGGTGTAAGATTAAAAAAAAAGCTGTGTCTGCTTTTAGAAAATAGCATCTGTGGGCAAGCAATTCTGAGTCTCTTTGTTCAGTTTTGATCAAAACAGGCGATGTGCCAAGACTGTAGACACACAGCATCAAACAGAAGCAAAATCAGTCAATCTCTCTCTGCCTCCCTCTTTCTCTCTCCCTCTCTTGACAATTGGTTGCAAGTGGGACCATCTTAAAAACCTCCAGTGTTGGAGCATTCACCACCTCTGGAGGCAGGTTGTTCCACTGGTTAATTGTTCTAACTGTCAGAAAGTTTCTCCTTAGTTCTAGGTTGCTTCTCTCCTTGACTAGTTTCCATCCGTTGCTTCTTGTCCTGCCTTCAGGTGCTTTGGGGAATAGCTTGACTCCCTCTTCTTTGGGGCAGCCCCTGAGATATCGGAACACTGCTATCATGTCACCCCTCACTCCTCTCTTCGTTAAACTACACATACTCAATTCCAGCAACCGTTCCCTATATGTTTTAGCCTCCAGCCCCCTAATCATCTTTGTTGCTCTTCTCTGTACCCTTTCTAGAGTCTCGACATCTTTTTTACATCGTGGTGACCAAAACTGGATGCAGTATTCCAGGTGTGGCCTTACCAAAGCATTGTAAAGTGGTATTAGTACTTGACTTGATCTTGATTCTATCCCTCTGTTAATGCAGCCTAGCACTGTGTTGGCTTTTTTGGCAGCTGCAGCACACTGCTGGCTCATATTGAAGTGATTGTCTACTAAGACTCCGAGATCCCTCTCACAGTTACTACTATTGAGCAAGGTACCACCTACTGTATACGTATACCTGTGCATTTGATTTTTCTTGACTAAGTGTAGAACCTTACTTTTTTCACAATTGAATTTCTTAAGTCACTGCAGTCGTAAGTTGAGTTGGAACTGATTTTAGGCGACCTGTTGCCTGATGCAATGTTATCCTAAAGCTCCCTAAATCTGAAAACGGCCCTAAAAGAAATCGGCTTACTTCCGGGAACTGCTTCAAACCATCCGTTTGAAGTCACGGCAGCCCTGGAAAAATTGACTTACCATCATATAAGGAACAGCTGCTGGAATTGGATATGTCTAGTTTAATGAAGAGAAGGACGAGGGATGCCATGATAGCTGTGTTCCAGTATCTCAGGGGCTGCCCCAAAGAAGAAGGAGTCAAGCTATTCTCCAAAGCAGCTGAAGGCAGGACAAGAAACAACGGATGGAAACTAAGGAGAAACCTCCTGACAGTTAGAACAATTAACCAGTGGAACAACCTGCCTCCAGAAGCTGTGAAACACAGGAGGTTTCTAAGAAGAGACTGGACAGCCATTTGTCTGAAACGGTATAGGGTTTCCTGCCTTAGCAGGGGGTTGGACTAGATGACCTCCAAGGTCCCTTCCAACTTATTATTATTATTATTATGATGATGATGATGATAATGATTGCAGCCTCCTTGGGACACATCCTCATTATTTTTGACCTTCCCAGGCTGCTTTTGACAAGCAAAGTCAATAGGGGCGCGGGAGAGGGATTCGCTTAAGGACCACAGGACTCACTTAATGACCGAGGCAACAACAAAAATAGTTTGTGAAACCGTAAGTCCTAAGTCGAGGACCACCCGTTTAAGCAAGCCAACAGGAGAGAATTCTCTTCCGCCCGGCCCAGGGCAATTGCAATCAATCAGGCCGTTCGCCAGCTGTCAGTTTACAGAGGGCTATCTGACTCTTTCTCTGAAGGGTAATTTTGATGTACCGTATCAGAATGAGTGACCAAGAATGGATGCCTGGCGATGCGTGTCCAGCCATCCTTCACACACAATTCCTTTATTTGACACCAGCCTTTATGGTTTCATTAAAGAGCACAACCAGGCTGGTAGGAAAAGGCTGGAGAGTAGAAATAAGAGTCAAATGGGGAAGGCCAGCTTCCCTTAATGACTGCATGGTTCACTTAAAAACGGCGGTGACTCATTTATCAAGGGGTGGCGAACAAGTGGCAAAATGGGGCAAAGCTTACTTAACAACCGCCTTGCTTAGCAAATGGAAATTTGGGGCTTAATTGTGCTCATATGTCAAGGACTACCTGTATATATCAGAATGTATATATCAACTTTGGCAACTTTAAGCTGCGTGGACTTCAACTCCCAGAATTCCCCAGCCAGCAAGTCTGGGGGAAAAAGTCGAGAAACCCTGATCGGGCCCCTAACTAGAAATGGCAAACAGTAAAAATTCAGACAATAAAGTTGGCTTGAGAGAACTTTCCATTCTGTGTTCACAGCCAAACTGAAACGACATTAAGATGTTGCTTTGATTTCTTATTCCATTTTCTAGCTGGGCAGGATGAGTGACAAATATATCCCCAGAGCATAAGAGAAGGGGGAATCGGTGGTTAATGCAAACCGTAATGCAGGAAAGGCTATTTGCAGGAATCTCAAAATGCAAAGAAAATGCACGCCCCAAGTACGAGGGAGAGAAAAAAAAAGCAATACCATATGCTTTTTACCGGAAAAGATCTTTTTAACATTTTCTTCGGAAGAGTGCCTCAGCAAACTGTAGGAGTATATGCTTCGTTGCCCAGAATAATGTTGTATTTTAAAAACAAATCTGTTGTAGAATTTAAATTTAATTGGAAATCCTTCTTGGATCGTAACTTCATATTCAAATTTGTGCTAAAATGTGGGTTCTTTTATGCACAGGGTTACCTTCTAAGTTGGCTTACGACTTGAGTAGTGCTTAAATGGTGGGTAGTTTTGTTAGTGATGTCCGGTGTTAACTGAGGAGGTTTAACTTAAAGTTCCCTAGGGACCTTTGGGTTTGGTTTAGGGAAAGGAGCCAATTAATTCTGCAGTGTATATTGGAACATAACAAATTTTATATGTGGTTTATCTATCCATATTTACTCTCTGCCACTGGTCTACCTTCCTATATGTTTTTTTCTTATAACTTTCAGTCTGCCACTTTCAGCTTTCAGCTCCTTCCCCTCCCCCGCTACCACTTTTCTAGGATGGTCGCGTACCACCTGCCAGGTGCCAATGTACCACAGGTGGTACCCGTACCACTGGTTGAAAAGCCCTGCTCTAAGGTCCCTTAGAAGTTTATTATTATTAATATTTTTATTATTATTATTATTTATTATTATTATTATTATTATTATTATTATTATTATTATTATTATTATTATTATTATTATTATAAAAGAAGATCAAAGAAAGAGATGGAGAGATGGAAAGAGCGAGAGAAAGAAAAAGACAAAACAAAAAATATTAAGAAAAAGAAATAGATAAAGAAAGGAAGACAAAGAGAGACAAGAGAAAGAAAGGAAAGACAGAAAGAAAGAAAGAAAGAAAGAAAGAAAGAAAGAAAGAAAGAAAGAAAGAAAGAAAGAAAGAAAGAAAGGAATAGAGGAAGGAAGGGGAGGGAGAAAGAAAGAAAGAAAGAAAGAAAGAAAGAAAGAAAGAAAGAAAGAAAGAAAGAAAGGAAGGAAGAAAGGAATAGAGGAAGGAAGGGGAGGGAGAAAGAAAGAAAGAAAGAAAGAAAGAAAGAAAGAAAGAAAGAAAGAAAGAAAGAAAGAAAGAAAGAAAGCCGTCCTCAAGCTGGCACAGAGCCCACAGAGAGAAAGCCGAAGCTGGACTGGGGGAGGAACAATTGGCAACCGAGGCTGTTTTTTCCTGCCATCTGGGTGCCTCCCGGCTGCATTTCTCTTTCTTGATCAGAAAAAGAGGAATTGAATTAAAGGCTTTTTTAAAAAAAAAAGCCATATGCAACGCCAGTTTATCTGGGAAACTCTGACCGTGAACATTTTTAGCTTTTGAAACCACAACTGGAAAGTCATCACACTGAACTGGGAGGGACCAGTAAGGGACAGGCCTGCCTTCCATATTCCTACCCGTGCTATTCTTTTGCTTAGAAACCATGAGGACTAGAATCTTAGGTTGCTTTTTAAGAAAAGGGCCACAGCCAAAGAGACATCTGCAATGCGCACAGGATTTAGCTTTATAAGGGTAAACATTAACTTGTTCTTAATTCTGCCCTAAAGCTGTGTTTTTATTCACGCTGATATTGTTTCATTCAGATGTTTGTAGCATTTTAATATGCTGTTGTAAACTACCCAGTTACCTGGTGAAACGGGAGATATAGAAATGTAATCAATAAATCAGTTCTGAAGGTGGTCACTGGATTAAATACAAGATCCTGCTTCTGTCCCATTGTATATCCCCTGCATCTGAACTATTTCTCTGTAAACTTTAATGTCATATTAATTGTTTTACCATTTTAATCATGTTGTAAGCTGCCCAGAGCCATGAGGTGGTGAGATGAGAAGAAAGAAAGAAAGAAAGAAAGAAAGAAAGAAAGAAAGAAAGAAAGAAAGAAAGAAAGAAAGAAGGAAGGAAGGAAGGAAGGAAGGAAGGAAGGAAGGAAGGAAGGAAGGAAGGAAGGAAGGAAGGAAGGAAGGAAAGAAAGAAAGAAACTATTGTGGTTAATCTGTCTACTTTGCCACTGTTTCCAAATAATAACCATTCTCCTTATTCTGTTGCTGTTTTCCTTCTGTGGGTGGTTGACTGAACTGCGATGGGGCATTCACACCGTTTCGGGGCCTTACATGTTTCATCATCACGATATTCATCATATCCTGGTTTTATTGGCTAGTTCAGGGGGGGGAAAGTTTGAATTTTGCCTATTCCAGGTATTCCTCGACTTACAACCGTTCATTTAGGGAATTCTGGGAGTTGAAGTCCACAAGTCATAAAAGGGCCACGTTTGAAGACCCCTGAATTACAGAGTGCTGACTCGTGCATGAGGCAATCTACACTCTGATTGGTTGCTGTGGGCATGAAGGGGGCGTTTCCCTTTTTTCCCGCCTTTTTCCCTCTGGGTGTTCTGTATACTGTTTGATTTACCTCAGGACATTCCTACTGTATGTGTCTGACCATCTTGTGTTTTTCCTTTATGGATGATGATAAAAATGTAAATTTAAATGTTAAATATATTTATATAAAACTACAACTTTGTGTCAGTGTCCCCGAGTTCATCTGGACAGTTGCTGCAGAATTCCTTGACAGTATATATCCATATATCTGGCTGAGGAATTCTGGGAGTTGAAGTCCACAAGTCATGAAAGGGCCACGTTTGAAGACCCCTGACCTACAAACAGCTCTTGAGGCCTCCTTCCCACAAACCCCAGCCATTCCCCCCCAAAAAAAGTGGTTTTGCAAAGCAAAAAATAACCAGAATGCAAAATAAAAATTTTTTTCTTTTACTTGACTTTTTTCGGAGTGAGTCACACAGATTTCTTTTGCCAAACACCTGCTAGCCCATCCTGTTCATTTTCAAAATCTAGGTTCTGTTTGAGCTCTCCGGGCATTCTTAGAAATCACATTTTACACTTGAGTTTGGATGCTTTACATTCCAGCATGTCGGTTTAATTAGAAGGATCCGATCAAATCAGATGGGAGAGACATATCTATAGGTGCCACACCAGATTTGCGCACGGGCAGGAAAGTATGGATTTATCTAACACATGGATACGCCAACGTTTTCTAGCCCACAAATTAAATGGAGAAATCAACAGCAATAATCGCTAGCCTCAAGCCAAACCCAAAACAAACCATCTTAAATAAAGCAGGCAATTCTAAATAAAGGCAGTTCTAAATGGGACTTAAGAATGCGTTGGCCTCAATTTGAACCGGAGGATATTTCATAGCTTAGGATCCGGGCCCAGGGTGGGTTGATATTCTGCATTTTCTCTAAATTAATTTCAGGAATTCAATGTGGTCGCATCATAACCTGATTAACGCCCATCTTCCTGTGTTCCACAATAATGCAAGATGCATTCGACAATAATGAGATGTGGTTATTTGCCATAAAGCTTTTAATAGCGGGATTTATCAAGTCAGCAAAGTCATTCTGCTGTTGAGAAATTCTCTCCAGAGCTCAACCAGGCTGGATGTTCATTTTGGAGAGGCTGCCAGTTTTGATTCCTGCCGCCTTGTCTGCTTCAAAATCCGTACAGGTGGTCCTCGACGTACGACCGCAACTGAGCCCAAAATTTCCTTTGCTAAGCAGGACGATTGTTCAGCGAGTTTTGCTCCATTTTGCAACCTTTCTCGCCGCAATTGTTCAACGAATCACTGTAGTTGTTAGGTTAGTTAAGTTAGAATTCTGGTTCCCCCCCCCTTGATTTGGCTTGTCTGAAGGTTGCAAAAAGGGATCACGTGACCCCGGGACTCTGCAACCGTCATAAGTACATGTCAGTTGCCAAGTCTCCAAATTTTGATCATGTGACCACAGGGATGCTGCAATGGTCGTAAGTGTGAAAAAAGGGCGTAAGTCAATTTTTCAATGCTGTTGTAACTTTGAACAGGCATAAACAAATGGTTGTAAGTCAAGGACTATCTGCCATATAGGAAGATGCCGGAAGAAGACAACCACTTTAGTGACAACAGCACAAATCATCAATTCACATGGCATGTGTAAAGGATTACCTATACTCCTGTATGGACACAGAGATGCACACACACACACTCACATACACAGATGTTGTTTGTTCACTTTCGAACGAAGAGTAAAATTCTCAGCGTTGCACATGGGAAAGGCAGAAACAGTGAAGGTCAATAATGTGGTGATTTATACAGACACACCACAACTTACGACAGTTCATTTAGGGACTGTTCAAAGTTACAGAACTGAAAAAAGGGACTTACAACCATTTTTCACACTTACAACTACTACAGCATCCCCATGGTAACATGATCAAAATTCCGACGCTTGGCAACTGACTCACATTTGTGACAGTTGCAGTATCCTGGGCGTCATGCCATCCCCTTGTGACATTCTAACAAGCAAACTCAATGGGGAAGCCAGGTTCACTTAACAACCATGTTACTAACTGAACAACTGCAGTGATTCCCTTAATAACTGCGGCAAGAAAGATTGTAAAGTGGAGCAAAACTCACTCGGCAAAAGTTACTCTTAGCAAGAGAAATTTTGGGCTCAAGATTACCTGTAGGTATTTTTCAATCACGGTCGCTTTAAGACTGTTGTTGTTGTTAGCTGCGAAGTTGTGTCCGACCCATCGCAACCCTATGGACAACGTTCCTCCAGGCCTTCCTGTCCTCTACCATCTTCTGGAGTCCCTTTAAGCTCACGCCTACTGCTTCAGTGACTCCATCCAGCCACCTCATTCTCTGTCATCCCCTTCTTCTCTTGCCCTCCACCTTTCCCAGCATTAGGCTCTTCTCCAGTGAGTCCTTCCTTCTCATTAGGTGGCCAAAGGATTTGAGGTTCAGCTTCAGGATCTGGCCTTCTAAAGAGCAGTCGGGGTTGATCTCCTCTAGGACCGACCGGTTTGATCGCCTTGCAGTCCAAGGGACTCGCAGGAGTCTTCTCCAGCACCCATAGTTCAAAGGCTTCAATTCTTTGGCGCTCAGCCTTTTTTATGGTCCAACTTTCACACCCATACATTGCAACTGGGAAGACCACAGCCTTGACTATACGCACTTTTGTTGACAGGGTTTTTTAGTGTGCTGTCTAGATTTGCCATGGCTTTCCTCCCCAGGAGCAAGCATCTTTTAATTTCTTGGCTGCAGTCCCCATCTGTGGTGATCTTGGAGCCCAGGAAAATAAAATCTGTCACTACTTCCATTTCTTCCCCATCTATTTGCCAGGAATTGAGAGGGCCGGATGCCATGATCTTGGTTTTCTTAATGTTAAGTTTCAACCCAACTTTTGCACTCTCCTTCTTCACCCGCAACAAGAGGCTCTTTAGTTCTTCTTCACGTTCTGCCATTAGAGTGGTATCATCTGCATATCTTAGGTTGTTGATATTTCTCCCAGCAATCTTAATTCCAACTTTTGATTCATCTAGCCCTGCCTTTCTGATGTGCTCTGCATATAAGTTAAATAGGCAGGGCGACAGTATACAGCCTTGCCGGACTCCTTTCCCAATTTTGAACCAATCACTGGTTCCGTGTCCAGTTCTCACTGTTGCTTCTTGACCCGCATATAGGTTTCTCAAGAGACAAATAAGATGGTCTGGTACGCCCATCTCTTTAAGAACTTGCCAGAGTTTGTTATGATCCACACAATCAAAGGCTTTAGCACAGTCAATGAAGCAGAAGTAGATGCTTTTCTGGAACTCTCTAGCTTTCTCCATGATCCAGCGTATGTTGGCAATTTGATCTCTAGTTCCTCTGCCTCTTCGAAATCCTGCCTGTACTTCTGGTAGTTCTTGATCCACATACTGCTGGAGTCTAGCTTGTAGGATTTTAAGCATAACTTTACTAGCATGAGAAATGAGTGCAATGGTGCGATATTTTGAACGTTCTTTGGCACTGCCTTTCTTTGGAATTGGAATGTAAACTGATCTTTTCCAATCCTGTGGCCACTGTTGAATTTTCCAAATTTGCTGGCAAACTGAGTGTAGCACTTTTACTGCATCGTCTTTTAAGATTTTGAATAGCTCAGCTGGAATACTGTCATTTCCACTAGCTTTGCTGTTGCTCAGCTTTTCTACGGCCCACCACTTCACATTCTAGGATGTCTGGCTCGAGGTCAGTGACCACCTCATTGTGATTATCAGGGACGTTAAGATCATTTTTGTATAGTTCTTCTGTGTAATTTTGCCACCTCTTCTTAATCTCTTCTGCCTCTGTTAGGTCCCTGCCATTTTGGTCCTTTATCATGCCCATTTTTGCATTAAACGTTCCCTTCATCTCTCCAATTTTCTTGAAAAGATCTCTGGTCCTCCCTATTCTATTGTTTTCGTCTATTTCTTTGCACTGTTCATTTAAGAAGGCATTCTTATCTCTTCTAGCTATTCTCTGGAATTCTGCTTTAAGACTAGGGGTCTTCAAACCCGGCCCTTTTATGACTCGTGGATTTCAACTCCCAGAATTCCTCAGCCAGCGTGCAAAACATGTTGCTATTTCTGGCAGGGGATTTCTGGGAGTTGAAGTCCACAAGTCTTAAAGTTGCCAAATTTGAAGACGCCTGCTTTAAGATGTGTGGACTTCAACTCCCAGAATTCCTCTGCCAGAAATAGCAACAAGGCAAACAGACCTCTAATCTTTTGAGCTGGTGGAGGAGCTGACTGCAACTGTCCTTATCAGGAAAGGTTATGAGTTTTAAGCTTTCAATTTGGAGAAAAGATTAGACGTGTGTACACCATGTCCTCACTGCTGGCTGGGGAATTCTGGGAGTTGAAGTCCATATATTTTAAAATGGCCACATTGAAACGATGTTAAAAGACTTGGGCCTATCGTAAAAGGCTCCTGAACAAAATACAGGGAGAGCTAAGACACTAGCAATGTTGACTCTACAGGTAGTCCTTGACTTACAAACATTCATTTAGTGACCATTTGAAGATGTGACAGCACTGAAAAAAGTGACTGACGAGCAGTCCTCTCACTTACAACATCCCCACGGTCATGTAAACAAGGTTCAGTGCTTAGGGCAACTGGCATGGATTTATCACCGTTGCAGCACCTCGGGGTTACCGAATGGCTCTTTTTTTTGCCTTCCGAGGAACTTCTAACAAACAAGGTCAATGGGGAAAGATGGATTTGCTTCATGAGCATGATTCATTTAACGACCGAGGCAAAGAAGTTCCTAAAATCAAAGATGACAATGACTGCCTCACTTAGCAACAAAATTCCAGTCCCAATTCTAAGTGGAAGACTCTGTACATTGCCCTTTAATAATTTTCCACAAGTTAATCCTAGAGTTAGTCCTCACTTTACGAATGGTCATTTGGCAACCAATCATTGTTATGATGAACCTATCCACAGAGCTACACATGACCCAGATTGAAAGTTTTGATGGTTGGGCCATCCTGTGGTCACATGACCTAACCGGGCAACCGTTGCATCCATGTGCAGTGTGCCACAATCATGTGACTGCGTTTTATGATGTTTTTGCTGAAAATCAGAATTTACTTCCAATTTGGGGCAAAACTGGACCCATAGCAAACCATTGGTTTGCTTAAAGACCACCGTATTCACTTAATGACCACTGTGTTTGTGTAACATCCACTGCAAAAAAAAAAAGGGGGAAAGAATCGGATTGGTCACATGGCTGGCCCATTTTATGACCGTCACAACAGAGGAAGCTCTACCACAAACTCTTTTACAAGCTGTAGAACCTGCAAGTGATTTTTTTTTTAAGCAGGACGATTCTCTCGGTGTTCTTCGTAACAAGATTTATTGAGATGAAAGGGATGGACCAAATACATTTAGTTCTTGACTTAGAACGATTCACTTAGCGACCGTTCAAACTTACAACAGCATTGAAAAAAGTGACTTAGAACCACTTTTCACACTTATGACTGTTATAGAACCCCCACGGTCCCGTGATCAAAGTTCAGGTGCTTGGGAACTGCCTCATATTTATGACGGTTGCCATGTCCCGAGGTCACGTGACTACCTTTTGCAACTTCCCAACAAGCAAAGTCAATAGGGAAGACAGATTCACTTAACAACCACAGTGATTCAATTAACAACTGTGGCAAGAATGATTGTGAAATCACCTAACAACGGTCTTACTTAGCAGTGGAAATTTGGGACTCATTTCCAGTCGTAAGTTGAGGACTACCTGAATATATATCCCCATGTTCATCAATGGATAGATTTCCTGATTCTAACTGTGTTCCGGTGATCGGCAAGGAGGTCAGCCTCTTCGCTGACCATGAGGAAGTTTCCAACTGGTTCTTTATATGACCATCTCCTGTATTTTATCTAATTCCATTTTAAATTGCTTTCATCAAATTTTAGTAATAATTTGTTTCTGGAACTTTGCACTTTCTTATGGCCCAAGGGCTAATCAATCAATCAAAATAATAGTAATAATGACCATCTCCTGAATGGTCAATCTCCATCAAGAACCATCTCTTCTTTTATCAAACCAGCCAGCTGGGAACATGAGCAAGTTCAGGTGCTTGGGAACTGCCTCATATTTATGACGGTTGCCATGTCCCGAGGTCACGTGACTACCTTTTGCAACTTTCCAACAAGCAAAGTCAATAGGGAAGACAGATTCACTTAACAACCACAGTGATTCAATTAACAACTGTGGCAAGAATGATTGTGAAATGAGGCAAAGCTCCCCTAACAACGGTCTTACTTAGCAATGGAAATTTGGGACTCATTTCCAGTCGTAAGTTGAGGACTACCTGAATATATATCCCCATGTTCATCAATGGATAGATTTCCTGATTCTAACTGTGTTCCGGTGATCGGCAAGGAGGTCAGCCTCTTCGCTGACCATGAGGAAGTTTCCAACTGGTTCTTTATATGACCATCTCCTGTATTTTATCTAATTCCATTTTAAATTGCTTTCATCAAATTTTAGTAATAATTTGTTTCTGGAACTTTGCACTTTCTTATGGCCCAAGGGCTAATCAATCAATCAAAATAATAGTAATAATGACCATCTCCTGAATGGTCAATCTCCATCAAGAACCATCTCTTCTTTTATCAAACCAGCCAGCTGGGAACATGATCAGACCTAGAAAACAAACCAACTTCCAGACTTTGGAGCAGCTACCTAAAATCCAACATGATTCTTTTCCGGAGTCACGATTCTTCCAGAGTCTTCTTTAGCAAGATTTATTGAGCCGGGAGGAATAAACTTACGAGAACTGCAGCAACTGAACTCATTTCCACTTAAAGCCAATATATCCTCATGCGTATTAGATCCCAGACTTCCTGATCTTCTTTTTAACAGTCTTCTGGGATGTTGGTCTGTTTGCTGATCGCAGGAAAGCTTGCAAGTGGCTGTTTCCAGAATCTCCACCACTCTGGGAACCAATCCTTACAGGCAACCTCATTTAAAGTGGGCCACAGCCGTTTAAGTGCGAGACAAGGAAGAAATGAGTCACCGCTTTAAGAGGTCCCACATCCCAGAAGGTCCCGTTATATTACGGCAAGATTCAGACATAATCACACCATCCTTCCCCTGAGTAAAATCATCGCTTTGGTGCAGCTAAGGACAACTTCCAGGCGTCTAACTGGGGGTGAGATGGAGGCAGCAAACAGGAAAACAGTTTTAAAAAGAAAGTTTCCAGGACACAAGTATGTCATGGTTAGAGGGACATCCACTCCAGATCTAATCAGGGTGACCATCATTTAATTTATCATCCAAACTGGGACATATCGCCAGCGTAGAGCAGTGTTTCTCAACCTTGGCAATTCAAAGACGGGTGGACTTCAACTCCCAGAATTCCCCCAGTCAGCTTGTGGAGTTCTGGGAGTTGAAGTTAGAATTGAGGCTAAAACATACGAAGAACGGTTATGGGAATTGCAAATGTCTAGTTCAGGGGTAGGCCACCTTGGCTCTTTTGATGACTCGTGGACTTCAACTCCCAGAATTCCTGAGCCAGCCACGCTGAGGGGAAAGGGAGAGGTTTCCAAGCTGAGCCATGCTGGCTCAGGAATTCTGGGAGTTGAAGTCCACGAGTCATCAAAGAGCCAAGGTTGCCTACCCCTGGGATAGGTGGACTTCAACTCCCAGAATTTCTTCTTCAGCCAGCGTGCTTTGAGAAGGGTGGACTTCAACTCCCAGAATTCCTGAGCCAGCCATGCTGAGGGGAAAGGGAGAGGTTTCCAAGCTGAGCCATGCTGGCTCAGGAATTCTGGGAGTTGAAGTCCACGAGTCATCAAAGAGCCAAGGTTGCCTACCCCTGGCTAGTCTAACAAAAAGAAGGATTAGGGGAGACGCAATAGCAGTGTTCCAATATTTGAGGGGATCCTACAAAGACGAGGGGGTCAAACTATTTTCCAAGGCAGGAGAAGAAGCAACGGATGGAAACTAATCAAGGAGAGAAGCAACCTGGAACTGAGGAGTAATTTCCTAACAGCGAGAACAATCAATCAACGGAATGGTTGCTTGCAGTAATTGTGGCTGTTGCATCACTGGAGGCTTTTAAGAAGAGACCGGACAACCATTTATCTGAAATGATATAGGGTCTCCTGTTCAAGCAGGCGGTTGGACCAGAAGACTTCCAAGGTCCCTTCCAATTCTATTATTCTTTGTTCTATGTTCATCTTCAAATCGCCAAGGTTGAAAAACCCCCACAATTCTCACGTCTTTGTAGCATCCCCAAACCATTGTTGAAGAATTATTCTTAACTGTGTGTAAGAGTGAGTGGCTGGATGACTCTAGAATAGTGGTTTCCGATCCTAAGTGCATGTAGGGAGCGTGCAGGTTGATTAATTGACTGCAGGAAGCAATGTTTTAGAATGTCTATTTGCATTTATTTTGATTGATCCGTATCAATTTCTTTCAAAAATGGACACGCTTGTCCATCTCTGCTGAAAATATAATTCCCCTTCCAGATGCGCTGCCATTTAAGAACGGCCATCTCTGACCAACATCTGAAGCAGTGTTTCTCAATCCCGCTAGCCTTAAGCTGCGTGGATTTCAACTCCCAGAATTCCCCAGCTAGTGTTTAAAGACTAAGATCAGAATTCCCCAGCCAGCATTTGTGGACTTCAAGATCCAGAATTCCTCAGCAACCAGGCATGGACTTCAACTTTTAGAACAGGGGTCTTCAAACTTGGCAATTTTACGACTTGTGGACTTCAACTCCTAGAATTCCTCAGCCAGCCAGGGCTGGCTGAGAAATTCTGGGAATTGAAGTCCACATGTCTTAAAGTTGCCAGGTTTGAAGACCCCTGCCTTAGAATTTCTAGCCTGAATGTGTGGACGTCAACTCCCAGAATTCCCCAGCCAGGATATGTGGACTTCAACTCCCAAAATCCCCTAACCAGCATTTGTGGACTTCAAAAACCCAAATTCCCCAGCTAGCATGCAAGGACTTCAACTCCCAGAGTTCCTCTGAAGTCCATACATCATAATGATGCTGAGACTGAGAAAGACTATTCAGGATGGCAACCCCCCCCCCAAAAAAGGTAGCCAATTTTATTCAATGCAAAAGTTTTCATCGGCTTCCGCCATCATGCTCCTTCTATAATTGCTCAGAAAAATCGCTGGCTGGCCCCCACTCCTCCAACTGAAAAGCAATCAAAATGCCTCCCCGTTTCAGCCTCGCTGTTTTGTGCAATGGCTTTCCACAGGTCGTTCAGCTTGTCGGTCTCCGCTCCTGTTTCGAATGCACATCCAACCTCAACAACTCCCCAGGTCTTTGAATTAATTAATGAAGTCAGCACCATCAGGACTAATGGTCACTCAGAGACAGATTGACATTTAAATTAACGACAGCCGAGTTTGATGGCTTCGCACTTTCAGTTTAAATGTTGTGGTCTCTCCGGCGGCCAGATTGGGACGGCTTAGAAATCTAATCAAGAAATTAAAACAAATGCACACCACCCACCGTCACACCACAGCAGAAACGAAACGCAAAGGTTTTCAACTGCACAAGAACGCTCCAAAGAAACCCCACACAGAATTGTTGGCTGCACCAGTGAACCCACAACAGCAGCGATACGTGCA
Organism: Vipera berus; assembly: GCF_964194415.1. Classification (NCBI taxonomy): domain Eukaryota; kingdom Metazoa; phylum Chordata; class Lepidosauria; order Squamata; family Viperidae; genus Vipera; species Vipera berus. The sequence goes on from NC_138202.1 coordinate 6,605,281, forward strand.
GTCCTTGACTTAACAACCCTTTGTTTAGTGACGGTTCAAAACTTATAAAGGCACTGGAAAAAGTGACGGAGCGCTGGTGTTCACACTTACGTCCAGTTGCAGCAGCAACCCCTTCGGGTCACGTGATCAAAATTCAAAAGCTTGGCAACCGATTCATATTTATGACGGTTGCGGCCTCCTGGGGTCACGTGATCCCCCTTTGCGACCTTCTTTTCGTAAGCCAACTAGGTAATATGATCAGAGCTAGAAGGGAGCAGGGCGGGTTCTCTGGTTGCAGGTAGGCCTCGACGTACGACCACAATTGAGGCCCAAATTTCCATTCCGGTGGTTAAGTGAGTTTTGCCCCTTTTTAAGACCTTCCTTGCCATGGCTGTTAAGTGAATCACTGCAGCTGTTAGGTGAATCTGGCTTCCCGACTGACTTTGCCCGTCGGTTGCCAAGTGGCTGGATTTTGATCATGTGACCACGGGGGATGCTGCAACGGTCGCAAGTTTGGGAAACAATCGCAAGTGACTATATTCAGTGCCCTTATAACTTCAAACAGCCATTAAATGAACTGTTATAATCTGAGGACTACCTGCATTGAGTTTTGTGGGTGATTCAGGTATGGCAATAGAAAGAGGGGGAGGCCCTGGGGATCTTCAAAGAAAAAAATATTTTTCTTTGGAAGCAAAGTATGCCTTGCCAAGTATTATTTATAAAAAAAGAGTTTCTTTTGTTTGATTTTATTCCAGCATCAGACCAGTCCTCATTGGCAGTCAAAAAGAGGTCTGATCCTAATATTTCAGCTAGATTCTCTCTATTCTTTGCAATTCTGTCTGCTCCTTATGAATACAGATAGTCTTAGAATATAGACTATCAGAAGGGACCTTGTAGGTCATCTAGTCCAACCTCCTGCTCAAGCAAGAGACCCTAAGTAAGTCCTTGACTTACGACTGCAACTGGGGCCAGAATTTCTGTTGTGAACCAAGATGCTTTATTCAGTGAGTTCTGCCTAATTTTACGACCTTTTTTTGCCAGGGTTTAAGAAAATCAAGGCAGTCGTTGCGTGAACCATGTGGTCATTAAGTGAATCTGGCTTCCCCCATGGACTCGGCTTGTTGCTAGACGGCTGGGAAGGTCGTAAATGGTGATGACGTGACTCTGAGAAGCTGCAATCGTCATAAATGGATGCCGGTTGCAAGTGCCCAAATGTTGATCCTCTAACAGTGAGGCTACTCTGATGGTTGTAAGTACGAGGACCGGTGGTCAGTTTCCTTTGAAGTGCTGTTGTAACTTGGAACAGTCACTAAATGAATGGTTGTAAATCGAGGACCCCCTGCCTTATTATTATTTTTTTCAAGGAGTGACTGGGTAGTTAGCCTCTGACTCGAGCGTCTCCTTATTTGAATGCAAAGTTACCTACTTTTTTTATATCTTTCCTACCCAGCGGTGTGGGAAAAACAGAGTTTCTGCTCCTTGCTGTTTTATTTCTTCCTTCAGTTAAACAAACCTTGAAGTTTTCAAGTTTTGGTGATAACCAGGAGGAATAAGAGACAGCGACGCTGGATTTGGATCTGGTTTGCAGAGAAAAATTCCTGGCTCTGTTCTAGAAAAGAAACTGGGTTTAAAAGCTGCAGATGGAGGGCAGCGGAAGGGGGGGCAGGATTAGATCGGACAAGCTGTCCATACATCAATCAGGAGGTAACCCGTGTCTGGGTCAACTGGGAGGGTTGGAGAACTCCAGATTGTCCCCATTGTCTCCAAGTACAGGTAGTCCTCGACTTATGACCGCAAAGGAGCCCCACATTTCCATCGCTAAGCAAAGCAGTTGTTAAGCGAGTTTTGCCCCGTTTTACGACCTTTTCTTGCCCCAGTTGTTAAGCGAATCGCTGCAGTTGTTAAGTCAGTAAACACGGTTGTTAAATGAATCTGACTCCCCCCCTCTTCCCCCTCCCCCTCGGTTTTGTTTGTGGGAAGGTTGCGAAAGAGAATCACATGACCCCCCCCCTGAATTTTGCTCACGTGATCCTGGGGATGTTGCAATGGTCGTTAAGTGTGAGAACCGCGGGTAAGTCGCCTTTTCCAGTGTCACTGTAATCTCGAACAGTCACAGAGTGCTGTAAGTCGAGGACTAACGGTAGCTTTGATCCTTCCCCTCCCTATATTGGGGGCAGCCAGGAGACATCTCGGGGTGTGTGTGTGGTAATAATAATAATAATAAGTTGGAAGGGACCTTGGAGGTCATCTAGTCCAACCCCCTGCTCAGGCAGGAAACCCTATACCATTTCAGACAAATGGCTGTCCAGTCTCTTCTTAAAAACATCCAGGGTTGGAGCATTCACCGCTTCTGGAGGCAGGCTGTTCCACTGGTTAATTGTTCCGACTGTCAGGAAGTTTCTCCTTAGTTCCAGGTTGCTTCTCTCCTTGGTTAATTTCCGTCCGTTGCTTCTTGTCCTGCCTTCAGGCGCTTTGGAGGATAGCTTGACTCCCTCTTCTTTGGGGCAGCCCCTGAGATACTGGAAGGCTGCTGTGCGTGTCCCCCCTCGTCCTTCATTAAACTAGATATACCCAATTCCAGCAGCCGTTCCTTATATGTTTTAGTCTCCAGTCCCCTGATCATCTTTGTTGGTATTGCGGCCTTCTCCCACCCTCAGCCTCCTTCTCCCCACAGCCCAGAAAGGTCCTCTTTGACCTGCTCTTGCCCCTTCCAAATTCCTGCCCCCCAAAAACACTGCAAAGAAGGGGCTTCGTGGGGACACCCCACTTCCTCCCCCCCCCCCGATGCTCTGTAATACCCAGAATCCCTGCCAGGCATGGGGGTGAAGACCAAAGCACCTGCCAGCAACTTCAACGTGGTGCCAAGTGCATCTATCTGCCTGATCAGCTTCGGCGCTGGCACTTCTCCATGGACAGGGGGCGGGAAGCAGGGAAAGGCCGCTGCCCAACAGGTTGAGCTTCGGCAACCACAAGGAGGAGGAGAGAAGGAAGTCCCAAAATAGCGCTGCTGCCTTTTTTTTTTGGCCTCCTGCAAACTTGCAGGTTTGCAAGGGAGCTTTGCGGACGGACTGCCTTCTTCCCCTCCTGCTCGATTACCAGATAATCTACACCCTGAGGCACAATTATCTTCCCGTCGGATCCCTCTTTACGCTCCAGAAACCAACCTAATTTTCCTAGCCAGAGACAGAATTAAAAAAGAGAGCCTCTCGGCTGCCTGGAACCGAGATTTTCTTTTATCTCCTTTCTTCGGATTCACCCCTTCCGTCTCCTGGCCCAGCCCTGCCGCCATGGCCCTCTTCATCAGGGCGGAAAATATACAGGTAGTTCTCAACTTACGACCAAAACTGAGCCCGACGTTTCTGTCGCTTAAACGAGACAGTTGTTAATTGAGTTTTGCCCAGCTGAACAAGGTTTCTGGCCATAGTACGGTAGTTAGGGGAAATCGCTGCTGCTGTTAAGTTCGTAACCCGGGAATCTGGCATTCCCTGTTGATTTTGCTTGTCTGACGGTCGCAAAAGGGGATCACGTGATCCCCCGGCACACTGCAACCATGATAAATGTGAGCCACTTGCCGAGCATCTGAATTTTGACACGTGGGGATGCTACAATGGGCACAAGTGTAAAAAGCAGTCAGAACTCCTTTTTAGTGCCGCTGTAACTTCAACAAAGATGATCAGGGGACTGGAGACTAAAACATATAAGGAACGTTTGCTGGAATTGGGAATGTCTATTTTAACGAAGAGAAGGACGAGGGGTGACATGATAGCAGTCTTCCAGTATCTCAGGGGCTGCCCCAAAGAAGAGGGAGTCAAGCTATTCTCCAAAGCGCCTAAAGGCAGGACAAGAAGCAACGGATGGAAACTCATCAAGGAGAAAAGCAACCTGGAACTAAGGAGAAACTTCCTGACAGTCGGAACAATTAACCAGTGGAACAGCCTGCCTCCAGAAGCGGTGAATGCTCCAACACTGGAGGTTTTTTTTTTTTTTTAAGAAGAGACTGGACAGCCATTTGTCTGAAATGGTATAGGGTTTCCTGCCTGAGCAGGGGGTTGGGCTAGAGGACCTCCAAGGTCCCTTCCAACTGTGTTCTTGTTGTTGTTATTATTATTATTATTGTTATTATTAAATAGTCACTAAATGAATGGTTATAAGTCGAGGACAACTCTAGCGGTCAAGTCATCAAGCTAGAAACCGGGAGATGGTGAGTTCTAGTCCCACCTTAAGCATGAAAGCCAATTGGGTGACTTTGGGCCACCGCCAGGGGACGATGAGTTCTAGTCTCACCTTAAGCATGAAAGCCAACTGGGCGAGACTCTCTCTCTCTCTCTCTCTCTCTCTCTCTCTCTCTCTCTCTCTCTCTCCCTCCCTCCCTCTCTCTCCCTCTCTCCCTCTCTCTCTCTCTCTCTCTCTCAGGGACTTATCCCTGAATGAGACACGATGGAACATCGGGGGGGGGGAGGAGATCCACAAGGAGGAAGGAATGCCTTAACAGACCCCCAGCTATGCCCACCACCCTTGTTTGGTCCTGGCACAAGGCGGCTCTGGCAAGAGACAAAACACGGAAGCCAATCTCCCGGGCCCTGCTTGAACTTGCCAGCGTTCAAACTGGCCCGTTTCCGAATGTCTGGGCGGGTGGGGGAAAGATTCTTGCAGCCTTTTTTGAGAAGCTGCTGGGGAGAGGCGTGCCTGCGCAGGCGTGCGGGGGAGACGGGAGAGGAAAAACCTAGCCTGGAGGATTAAAAAATGAAAAAAAAGCAACAACTTCAGCATCAAGGAACAAGTGACAGCGAGCCAGGCAACGTCTTCCATCAGGAAGCAGGAAGTGTGCAAATCAGAGCCCTTGGGTCATGTGGATCCTTCTTTCCCCTAAAAAGGGGCACAAGATGGCAGAGACAGAGCAGGGCCAGGCGGAGCTCTTTCCTCCCGAGTCCTTCATTTCCTCCTGGACCCAAGCAGCTAGTCCTCGACGTACGACAGTTCGTTTACTAAGCGAAATCACGACGGCACTGGAAGAAGTGAGGAAGGAGCGTTCTTCACACTTACGACCGTCGCAGCGTCCCCCACGGACACACGATCAAAACCTGGGCGCTTGCCAACTGACAGTTGCAGTGTCCCGGGGTCAGGGGAAATCCCCCTTTTGCGACCTTCTGACAAGCAAAGTCAATGGGGAAGCCAGATTCGCTTAACGGCTGTGTTTCTAACTTAACAACCGCTGGGATTCCCTTAACAGTTAGGTGGCAACAAAGGTCGCGAAATGGGGCAAAACCCGTTTAACAACTGCAGCGATTGTCTGTCTCGCTTAGCAACAGAAAGTGTGGTCGTAAACTGCAATTAACAAAGGTACACTGCAAGTATCACTGGAGGCTCTAGGAGCTATTGAGAAGCCTTCCTGCGTGCATTCGTTAAGCAACTACTTTAAAGAAAGTACACTTAGTTGGCTGTAGTCGAGGTCGTCCTTGACTTACAACCATTCCTTTACGGACTGTATGAAATTACAACGGTGCTGAAAAAAGCGACTTACGATCTTTCCTCGCGCTTACAACCACCACCGCACCCCCATAGTCACACGATAAAAAAAAAAATTCAGGTGCTTGGCGACTGGCGTTACAGCAACAGTGGGGCCCAAAATTTCTATCCTGAGACAGTTGTTAAGTGAGTTTTTCCTCATTTTACGACCTGTCTTGCCACAGTTGTTCCGGGAGTTGTGCAGTGGTAAAGTTAGCAACACGGTTGTTAAGCGAATCTGGCTTCCCCATTGACTTTGCTTGTCAGAAGGTACACGAGGGGATCACATGACCCTGGGACACTGCGACCGTCATAAATAGGAGTCTGCTGCCAAGCGTCTGAATTTTGATCACGCGACCACGGGGGAGGCTGCAACGGTTGCAAGTGTGAAGAACAGTCATAATTCATTTTTTTTGAGTTCAAACAGTCACTAAACAATGGGTGTAAGGAGGTGACTACTTGTATTTACAATGGTTGCAATGTCCTGGGGTCATGTGTTTGCCAACTGTGACTTTCCCAGCAGGCAACACTCCCTGCCAGCTTCCCACAAAGTCAGTGGGGAAACCGGCAGGAAGTCAATGATCCAACAGTTGTCTAGTTTCAAATATTCTTTAAGACCTGCCATCTGCTTAAGACTTGACTTTACAAGCCATATATTCCTTCCTTTTTTTCCTCAATTAATTTATCTCCTGCCTTTTTGCACACTAGCTCACAATTTGCAACTTGCCAGCTTTTACTGCTCCCACAAAGAGACTGTTTTGCAACGCAGCCCATGGAGTTCTGCTTCGTTCTCCTTTTTTTCTTTTTCTTTGATTGCCTCAACCAAAATAAAAAAACGATGAAGTCAAAATATATCCAACTCCAAACGACAGGACTATTTAAAAAAAAGAAATAACTCAGCAAGTAGTCTAAGAACCCCACTCAGAACAGATCAGAGCCTTCAGCCTCACACGCAGCATCTATAAAGCCTATTTATCTTCAAAATGGCTTTCAGCCCTGCATAGTTGCGAGGTCTGGCTGAACAGAGAATTTTACGACTAGAAAAGCGCTTTTTAAGGTGTGTTTCCTCTCCTTTTTAATTCCTCTTTTCTCCATCAACAAGCACGACTGGCGTTTCAGAAAAAAACCTCAGTGCATATGTACATTAGCAAAAACACGCACGCACACTGAGGGGAACAGAAGCAGCTCTTTGGTTGTTGGGGAAAAAAACCACCACAATTATACGCTTTGCTTACACAACGGATGGGACTTGAGAAGGTTTCAAAGCATGAAAAGCACCACCAGTTATTTATTTGTTTTGTTTCCCCCCCCCCTCTCTCTCTTCCCCTGTCATTTTTCGAAGAGACAAGTAACGGATGTGCATCCAACAAGCAGAAAACATGGACTTTTGATGTGGTCCTCTCTGAACCCACACGCCAAGGAGCTAAGTCTGGCTTCCCTTCAGACAACCTCTCCGCTATGACCCTGGAAATACGTAATGTCTGCTTGGACCTCCAACCTGCACTGTCGATTCAGGTCATAAATGCAACTCAGCTAGCTCGACCCATGCTGGAGATCACACAACCGACACGTTGCAAAGCCGTCGCAACTTTTTTTTTCCTCCCCCAATACATGTTGCCTGGTCTCTTGCAAAATTTTTCACAACATTACAACAGCCTTTAGGGATCCTCACTGGCTACCATTTGAAAGATCCAACCATTAATCTTTTCCTGAAAAGCTTTTCAAAGTGTGGACTTCAACTCCCAGAATTCTAAGCAATGGCCAGGAAGCTGGAGGAAGTCTGGGAACTGAAGTTTGTGTGCTTTGAGACCCTCCTTCAGCTCCCAGAATTCTCAGCAAAGGCCGGCTAGGCTGGGGAATTCTGGGAGTTGAAGTCCACACATTTTGAGGGCCTCAGGAGCAGCCAGACAGGTTGGGAGAATTCTGGGAGTTGAAGTCCATACACTTGAACCTCCTTCAGCTCGCCCAGAATTCTCAGCAACAACCGGGGAATTCTGTTAATTAAAGTCACCATGTCTTCAAGTTGCCAAGGTTGAGAAACACTGATTAAAATGTCCTTTTTTTACCAGTTATTAAAAAGCTACTTAAAAGTTGTTCATGTAAAAAGAAAAATACCAAAGGAAAAACACTTTTATCCTATTTGGGGTAATTTACTAAAGAGTGAGGGGACGCGGTGGCTCAGTGGGTTAGGACGCTGAGCTTGTCGATCAGAAGGTCGGCAGTTTGACGGGTCGAATCCCGAGTTCCGCGTAACAGAGTGAGCGCCTGTTACTCGTCCCAGCTTCTGCCAACCTAGCAGTTCGAAAGCACGTAAGAATGCAAGTAGAAAAATAGGGACCGCTACGGTGGGAAGGTAACAGCGTTCCGTGCGCCTTTGGCGTCTAGTCATGCCGGCCACATGACCACGGAAGACATCCTCGGACAAGCGCTGGCTCTTCGGCTTTGAAACGGAGATGAGCACCGGCCCCTAGAGTCGGAAACGACTAGCACGCATGTGCGGGGGAACCTTTACCTTTACCTTTTTTACTAAAGAGTGAAGAGGAACTAAAGAGCCTCTTGTTGCGGGTGAAGAAGGAGAGTGCAAAAGTTGGTTTGAAACTTAACATTAAGAAAACCAAGATCATGGCATCCGGCCCTCTCAACTCCTGGCAAATAGATGGGGAAGAAATGGAGGTAGTGACGGATTTTATTTTCCTGGGCTCCAAGATCACCACAGATGGGGACTGCAGCCAAGAAATTAAAAGACGCTTGCTCCTGGGGAGGAAAGCCATGGCAAATCTAGACAGCACACTAAAAAGCAGAGACGTCACCCTGTCAACAAAAGTGCGCATAGTCAAGGCTATGGTCTTCCCAGTTGCAATGTATGGCAGTGAAAGTTGGACCATAAGAAAGGCTGAGCGCCAAAGAATGGAGGCCTTTGAACTATGGTGCTGGAGAAGACTCCTGCGAGTCCCTTGGACTGCAAGGCGATCAAACCGGTCAGTCCTAGAGGAGATCAACCCCGACTGCTCTTTAGAAGGCCAGATCCTGAAGCTGAACCTCAAATACTTTGGCCACCTAATGAGAAGGAAGGACTCACTGGAGAAGAGCCTAACGCTGGCAAAGTTTGAGGGCAAGAGAAGAAGGGGACGACAGAGAATGAGGTGGCTGGATGGAGCCACTGAAGCAGGAGGCGTGAGCTTAAAGGGACTCCAGAAGATGGTAGAGGACAGGAAGGCCTGGAGGAACATTGTCCATGGGGTCGCGATGGGTCGGACACGACTTCGCAACTAACAACAACAACCCAAATTTGGAAAGCATTTCTCTAAGCACCAAGCCTCTCCAACTACAGGAATCCTTTAAAAATAATCTGACACATCATACGTAGGTAGTGCTTGACTTACGACCACAATGGAACCCCAAATTTCCGTTGCTAAGCAAGGTAGCTGTTAAGTGAATTGTGCCCCATTTTATGATATTTTTGTCACAGTTGCTAAGCAAATCACCATCGTTGTTAAGTGAAACCTGCAGTCCTTAAATGAACCTGGCTTCCCCGTTGCCTTTGCTTGTGAAATGGTTGCAAAAGGTGATCACATGACTCTGGAACATTGCAACCATCTTAATATGAACCAGTTGCCAAGCTGCCAAATTTTGATCACGTGACCATGGGGATGTTGCAACCGTGTGAGAAAACAGATTATAAGTGCCGTTGTAACTTGGAACAGTCACCAAACGATGGCTGTAAGTCGAGGACAACCCATACAATCCAGTGCAACCCCATTCACACACCCCAAACTCTACAGTTGATTTGTTTTATTAAACTGGTTGGCTCATCACCTCCCTGCTGCCAGAACAAATGTTTTTTCCTCCAAAAATCAGGGAGTAAAGCTTGCCAAGATTTAGCTCAACTCAATTAAAACAGCAATTTTAGCCTCTGAGTTTTGCTTTGTGTCACGGAAGGGCTAAGGAGGAGCTAAATTATAGTTTACCAGGCAAAGTCAGGAAAGAGGCTGATCTAATAAATTGCTGGGGGTTATTTAGGAATAATCATTGTGACTCCTTCTGTGCCTGGCTTCCTTTTTTTTGCTCCAAATTATATTATCTCTATCATTCCCCAATCTTTTTCTTTTGTCAGATAGAAGAAAAACCTCCAACAGCAGCAGTTTTTTGAAGCTAATTTTCAGCAGGATGCTTTGGACTTGGCCCAGAAAGTATATGAGTCTATGGTTAAAGGGCACCCTTGGTCCACAAAATCTCTCTTTCAGTTTAAAAACCTATCATTTTCAGTAAGGGCCCTGAAAATCAAATTGCTGCTTTAAACGTCAGCAAGAAAATTTGCAGGGGAGAATACAGGGTTGGTCTCAGCATTGGATGGGTTCCTACTGTATGTGTATGTGTGTGTGTGTGTGTGTGTGTGTGTGTATAAACCCCTCCAAACCACACAATAAGCAAACTGACACCCACTATAAAAACATGGCACCACCACAAACACGAAGCTGAACAAAAGCAGCACAACTCACCAGCTCAGGTCTAAGGCTGGCAGCTGAGACCAGCCCATCCACTCAAAACACACCCCCACCCAATCAGAACACACCCACCATTCAAAACACACTCCCACCCAATCAGAACACACCCAATCTCCCACCCAATCAGAGCACACCTCCACCCACAGAACCCCCCCCTCTCTGGCAGTTTAAAAAAGAGGAACAAACAGCCACTACCACATGCTTCTCCCAGAAGAAGGAAGCTGAAGCCACCAGCCTGAGGATGACGGATGGGATTCCGTCGAAACGTTGCTCCTACACGCGAAAACCTCAGAAAACATATATATATATATGACAATTGTTCTCAATCTCAGCAACCTTAATATGTGTGCGTGGACTTCAACTCCCAGAATTAAAGCCTGCATGCTTTAATGATGGGTGGATTTTAACTCCTGGAATGCCTCAATTAGTACATTCTAGGATGGACATCCTTTAATACTAGTGGTCTAACAACCCTATCAAGGAACCATCAAGAAGACTCCCACCAACACTGACAGAGCAAGCCACCATATAAAGAGACAGCCAACCCCATTATTCCCTTCCAGCACTGATGTAATTACCGTACCTATTTGGGTACTGAAATGTATGCAAGACAACCACAAAGCTTAGAGGAGTACTAAAGACCCCACAGTCCAACCCTGAGCTACAAATATTGCCTTCTATCGGCATCTGAGCAATTTTATTTAAAGTTTTGCTTGGCTCCCTAGGGCCAGCAACCGTTTTCAGCGAGGGCAATCAGGATAATAAATCCCAAATGAAATAAGGCAAGGCAAGCTGAGCGCAATTAAAAATGCAATTGTTATCAGGCGGATAGATGAAACAAACGACAAATACACACACACACACACACAGAAACAAGCGTTTCTCAATCTGGAGAAATTTAACCATTCTCAACCTGGAGAATGGCTGGCTGGGGAATTCTGGGAGTTGAAGTCCACACATCTTAAAACTTCTCCAGGTTGGGAAACATTACGATAGATAGATAGATAGATAGGTAGGTAGGTAGGTAGGTAGGTAGATAGATAGATAGATAGATAGATAGATAGATAGATAGATAGATAGATAGATAGATAGATAGATAGATAGATAGATGATAGACAGACAAGACAGACTGGTTCACAGCCCAGGGCATGTTTTGATAGATGACTGGCTCTGTAAGTTTGCCTAATAAATAAATAAGAAGTATGATGATATTATCCTGACTTCTTCTTCCCAACCAGTCCTCGTTCAATGACTGGTTGCTTAGCAACCATTCGAAGTTACAATGCTCTCCCAAAATGGTGTTTTCAGTCTGGTTCCAGAGATCTTACCGCCACAAAGGCAAACAAATGAACAAACAAACACACAAACACCTGCATTGTGGACAGCTTGGCAACAAGCTTGCATTTTACAACCTTTTCCGGCATTCCACATTCACATGACCATGATTTTCAGTGTTTCCCCCCCCCGCCCCCCCGATATTCAGTGCTTATTTTCGGTTTGTTGCCGCTTTGGATAAAATGTATTCATTTAATGACCCAGATGTTTGCTTAACAACCGGGTGTTGGTTTAACAACTCCTGCAAACAAGGTCATTAACGACCGCCATGACTTATAACCATTTGCAATATCCTGTGACTGCAATTTATGTTGCGTTTTGCCAGAAACCAGTGGTTACTTCCAGTTTGTTTGGGGTTTTTTTTTGGGGGGGAATGCCCATTGAGGACAACAGGTTTGCTTAATGACCGTGGATTCACTATTGACAGTGGTGGTTCACTTAATGACCATTGCAAAAATGTCAAATCGGGTCGGTCATGCGATGAACCACTTAATGACTATCACAATTGATGACCGTAATTCCGGGCACAAATCAAGGGCTAGCTCTAATTTCTTTTCCAAGCACAATAGCAAGTTCTGTGATTATAATCTTTCCTCAAAGGGTTACAAAGAAGGAGGTGTCGATTTATTCTCTACAATGGCCAAAGACAGGAAAATAGTCAGTGGTTGGAAGTTGTGCAGAGGGAGATTTAACCTTGAAACGTATCGAGATCGAGATATAGATATATAGATATATTGTCAAGGAATTGGGCAGCAACTGTCCAGATGAAGTCGGGGACACTGAGACCAAAGTTGTAGTTTTATATAAATATATTTAACATTTAAATTTACATTTTTATCATCATCCAGAAAGGAAGAACACAAGATAGTCAGGCACATACAGTAGGAATATCCTGAGGTAAATCAAACAGTATACAGAACACCCAGAGGGAAAAAAGGCGGGAAAAAAGGGAAACGCCCCCTTCATACCCACATGCATGAGTCAGCACTCTGTAATTCAGGGGTCTTCAAACTTGGCCCTTTTATGACTTGTGGACTTCAACTCCCAGAATTCCTCAGCCAGCTGGCTGAGGAATTCTGGGAGTTGAAGTCCACATGTCATAAAAGGGCTAGGTTTGAAGATCCCTGCTCTAATTAATCAACTACAAGTGTACAACTATTGTACATTTTACTATTTTAGCTGTTAAATTTAATATCCTAACATACACACACAAGTGCACATATATAAATTTTTTTACTAAGAATTTTGATTATAACACTAAAATCTAATACAAACTAAAGTCAAAGGGAGAGAAGGGACCAAAAATAAAAACGTTCCAGAAAAAAGTTAGAAACGAGCAAAAAAACCAGAAGAAAAAGAAATAAAGAGAAAGTAAATATATGAAGTGACTTCCAACCTTCATCATAAGTATAAATAAATTTAGTAACTCTTCACCCTCTTTAAAGTTACAAACATTTATCTCTTCTTCTTCCCATGTCATCTATATCTGTAGGAAAATCCATCAAACAGTATCTTTTTAGTCCTGGTGTTAGCAACAACATATTTTAACATTGATCAGATAAACCAAGTTTGTATTCCTTTCTTTTCCTTCTAAAAACCTTAAACTCATTCAAATATTGTCCTAAGATGTCTCCTTTTTTGTCCCACAGCACAGCCTTTTTTGTAAATCCAGTAGGGAAAAAAAATGATCTTGATTTTATCATTTGTATTTCCTTTTTAAATGTTAAAACCTCTGCCAATTTCTTCTGCAGATCCAGTGAAACATCCTTTTCTAAATCATTATCTTATCCTGTCAGTTGTAAATCCACTTTAATACTATCTCTAACTTGTCAGATAAAATTTGTTCTGCACCTGACATTTCTTCAATAACATCTTTGGGGCGCAGTTTATTCACAAAAACAGACATGATTGCTAGCATGGCCAGTATGATAATTGCTATTATTTTCTGATTCCTTTCTTCCAAAGTCTCCTTTTTCACACTTAAGACCATTTTTCACACTTATGATCACTGCAGCATCCATGGCAGACAGCGAAGTGAGCTTTGCCCCATTCTATGACCTTTCTTGCCATGGTCTCTAAGGGAATGGCTGCAGTTTTTAAGTTAGTAACATAGTTGTTAAGTGAATCTGACTTCCCCATTGACTTTGCTTGTCAGATGGCCGCACAAAGTGGTCACAGGACCCTGGGACACTGCAACCGTCATAAATACGAGTCATTTGCCAAGCATCCAAATGTTGACCATGGGGATGCAGTCATAAGTCACTTTTTTCTGTGCCGTTGTAACTTTGATCACTAAATGGATGGTTATAAGTCGAGGGCACCCTGTATAAAAGGACCCCAAACTCAACCAGAGGAACACTGTTAGTTTCAAGCTTTGAGTTCGAGTCAAACACACCCTTCGGCGAGGAAGCGCCTGCTCGATCTCGGCTTTCATCTTCCCCGCTTGCAGCTGGCTTCCCTGCCAATTAATCAACTCTCAGGTTTGAGTTGATTAATCTACACTCAGACCTTATTGTCTCACTAGATTGAAAAGAGACCAACAAAAGATGTAGGCCATTAGCCCACGGAGTGTGTGTGTGTGTGTGTGTGTCTGTGGGGGGTGGGGAGGAATGAGAAATGGAGACAGATTTTGCGCCCCAAATCAATTTCCACCCAATTCCCCCAGGTCCTTCTTCTGTCCACACCTTGAGCCCCCAGCTCTGCAACATGGACTGCTTATCGCTGCTGCACAGCCCCAAACAAATTGGAGGGTGTGTGTGTGTGTGTTCAGATTTGATTTTGTGCTCCCCCCCCCTTCTTAATTATCACCTCCTTCTGTTGCTGCCCCTCTGCAAAATGATTTATTAATCAGGGTTGGCTTTGGGCTGCCTGCCTCTATTTTCTCGATCTGGGGGAAGAGATAAAGACCCTGACTTGGGTGGGGAGGGGAAAAAAGAGAGTCCGAGAGATTAAATTTGGGGGTGGGGGGTGGGGAGGAAACAGCATTGACTTCAATTGCCTCCTCTGCATTTCTCTCTCTTCTCTCTCTCTTTCCCCCCCCCTCCCTCCTCCCCCTGCCTTCAGGATTTACCAGCCGTTTCCAGTGCTGCTAATTCAATAACCCACTCTATAATTATTCCATAATAAACTACTATTATCCGAACATTCGCTCAACAGCTGTGATTGCCTCCCGGCATAGGAAACCAGGCTTTCCAGGGGGTGGTGGAAGTGGGGCAGCCTCGGGGAGGGGGCTCCACGTCATTCAGCCCCTCCTCCACTGAGGATTTGGCAGGAGTGAGCAAGGAGGCAACCCCCTTCTCTTTCTCTCTCCTTTACTCTCTCTCTCTATTTCTCTTTCCCTGTCGCTCTCTTTCTCTCCTTCGCTCTCTCTTTCTCTCTCTCAATTTCTCTCTTTACCTCTCTTTTTCTCGCTCCTTTACGATCTCTCAATTTCTCTCTTTCCCTGTCGCTCTCTCTCCTTCTCTCTCTCTCTCCTTCACTCTCTCAATTTCTCTCTTCCCCTGTTGTGCTCTTTCTCTCTCTCCTTCGCTCTCTCTTTCTCTCTCTCCTTCTCTCTCTCTCAATTTCTCTCTCTTTACCTCTTTTTCTCTCCTTTACTCTCTCTCTCAATTTCTCTCTCCCTTTCCCTGTCGCTCTCTTTCTCTCTCCTTCGCTCTCTCTCTTTTTCTCTCTCTCCTTCACTCTCTCTCTCTCAATTCCTCTCTCTTTCTCTCTCTGTGTGTATGCACAGTCTATAATATCGACCGATCTTGTACACTGGGAAATCAAAACTTGACTAACCGTTTTGAGTGAATACAGGTAGCCCTTGACTTACAACCTTTCATTTAGTGACTGCTAAACGAATTTTTACATTTTTACCCCATTTTGAGAGCTTTCTTGCCACAGTTGTTAAGCGAGTCACTGCAGCGGTTAAGTAACAAGGTTATTAAGTGAATCTGGCTTCCCCCATTGGCGTTGCTGGTCAAAAGGTGGCAAAAGGGGATCACATGACCCTGGGACACTGCGACCGTCATAAATATGAACCAAGCATCCAAATTCTGAACATGTGACCCTGGTGATACTGCAAGGGTCGCAAGTGTGAAAAACGGTCACAGGTCCCTTTTTTCAGGGACGTTATAACTTTGAACAGTCACTACATGAATTGTTGTTAAGTCAAAGGCTACCTGCAATTATTATTTTCCCCATTTTTGTTCAAGGTAGCGGCGATGTCTGTGTGTATAAATAAATATCAAAAAACGCTTGACTTAACAGACCTCAGTTTAGTGGAGTTCAGAGGTAATAAAGTTTAACCGTACGTATATAATTTAAAAAAAAAGAAAGCTATTAGGTAATTGTGAGTTCTAGGCCTTCTGTACACATGAAAGCAAATAAATTTTGTAAGTAAGTAAGTAAGTAAAGAAAGAAGGAAAAAAGGAGAAGAGAGGAAGGAAGGAAGGAAGGAAGGAAGGAAGGAAGGAAGGAAAGAAAGAAAGAAAGAAAGAAAGAAAGAAAGAAAGAAAGAAAGAAAGAAAGAAAGAAAGAAAGAAAGAAAGAAAGAAAGAAAGAAAGAAGGCAGGCCCACTGGTGCCTTAGTATAGAAGAGTTGCTGGGGATTTAGCCAAGAGGGCTGGACTCCAGGGAACGATGACCGGGCCACCAGCTCTTCCTCCATCTTTTCCAAAACCTCTGTAAAAAGCCAGGCTTGGTTTGATGAATCACATCCTTAGAACAAGTATACACACCTAAGTAAAAGTCCTTTGCAAATGCACAGGCATTTTCTTTTTTCAAGAGAAAGGTTTTGGGAGAGGCAGGGAAACGGGGACAGAAAATTAATTCCATGTCTTGATTTTTTTGCTAGCTCCAAAGTTCTCCGACTTACCTTCCAAGCTGTTAAATATTCTCTCCTTCCCAGCCTGGAGTAGGGGGTCGGGATCCCCTCCAAGCTCCCTCAATTTAGAGCCCTTGAACCCGTTTTCCAGTGCTCCATGAAAGCGTGTCAAATCTCACCAGGCGCATGGCTGGGAACAGCCAGACGCCGGCAAATCTCAACCTGCCCCGAACTGAGAAAAAGGTTGGCTAGGAGTTGAAACTGCCAACAAAATGTGCCCGCCGGCGATTGCAAAATATAGGTGAAAAAAAAGGAGAAGAAAAAAAGGGCCCTTGAGCTCTCTTAATGACTTTTACACACACACACACACACACACACACACACACACACAAACAAACACAAAGCACCTGTTAGCTGGACGACCACTGGACGCCTGACAATTTAAGAGCGGATATTGCAGGAAAAAGCCATTGTTGAAGCACTATTTCGGAAGCCAAACATGGCTGGAGAATATAGGTACTCCTTGACTTATGACCACAGTTTAGCCCAACATTTCTGTCGCTAACTGAGACAGTTGTTAATTTTGTCCCGTTTTATGACCTCCCTGGCCTCAGTTAAGTGAATCACTGCAGTTGATAAAATTAGTAACCCAGTGGTTAAGTACATCTGCCTTCCCCATTGACTTTGCTTGTCAGAAGGTCACAAAAGAGAATCACGTGACCTTGGGACACAGCAGTGGTCATAAATATGAATCGGTTGCCAAGCATCTGAACCATAGGATCGTGGGGATGCTGGAAAGGTGGTAACTGTGAAAATTGATCATGTAACTTTGAATGGTCGCTAAACGAACTGCTCTAAGTTGAGGACTGCCTGTATATTATTGATGAGCGAGTTTCCAAAGCTCTTGCTTTGATTAGCAAAGCAAAAATAAAATACAACACAATAAGCCGCACTCGGAGAAGTAGGAAACAGCGCTAGATAGACTACACGACTTACGGTCACAACTGAGCCCAACATTTCTGTCACTAAGCGAGACAGCTAAGTGAGTTCTGCCCCATTTTGGCGGCCTTTCTTGCCACAGTGGCTAAGTGAATCACTGCAGTTGTTAATGAGTCACATGGTCGTTAAGTGAATCTGGCTTCCTCACTGACTTCGCTTGTCAGGAGGTGGCAAAAGGGGATCACGTGACCCTCTGGGACGCTGCAACTGTCATAAATACGAGTCAGTTGCCAAGCGTCTGAATTCTGATTACGTGGCCACAGGGATGCTGCGACGGTCGTATGTGTGAAAAGCAGTTGTGACTTTTTTTTTAGTGCCGTCATAATTTTAAACGGCCACTAAAGAAATGGTTGTAAGGTGAGGACTACCTGCATCAGGGAAGAAAGACTATCCGAATCAAGGGACGATCAAGGAATAAACCCACCCCAATGAAGCATTTAACAATGATTCAAAGTTACGAGACTAGACAGTCATCTGTCTGACATGGCATAGGTTCTCCTGCTCGAGCAGAGGGCTGGACTAGAAGACCTCCAAGGTCCCTTCCAGTTCTATTCTATTCTATTCTATTCTATTCTATTCTATTCTATTCTATTCTATTCTATTCTATTCTATTCCTTCCATTCTATATTCAATTCCGTTCCATTCCATTCCATGATCTTGCACTGTGATCACATGATTACTTGGCAACTGGCTCGCTTTTATGAGCATCAAGTTGCAGTGTCCTGCAGTCACACAACTGCAAGTTGCAAACTTTCTGGTGAAAAAAGTCCATTAGGGAAGCTGGATTCACTTAACGACCACAGGGCTTATTTAACAATACAGTCATTCACTTTACGACTATGGTAAAAATGGCCATAAAATCTGGGATGGCCATACAATGACTGGGCTTAGGCTTAGGACCACACACACACCGACCCACGACTGAAATTTCAATCTCAATTGTGGTTGTAAGTTGAGGACTACCTCTATATAAGCCACAGGCAAACTGTACTCCTCCTTGCCCTGATGACGTTGCCAAGCCTGGTAACAAAAGGTCTATGGGAAAACGGCCCAGCTCAGAGAACTGCGATAACCCATAGTTCAAGGAAAGCCAGCTGGGTGACTTTGGGCCAATCACCAGGAGACAGTGAATTCTAGTCCCACCTTAGGGGGGAAAAAAACAGCTGGGTGACTTTGGGCCAATCACCAGGAAAAAGTGAATTCTAGTCCCACCTTAGGGGGGAAAACAGCTGGGTGACTTTGGGCCAATCACCAATTCTAGTCCCACCTTAGGGGGGGAAAAACAGCTGGGTGACTTTGGGCCAATCACCAGGAGACAGTGAATTCTAGTCCCACCTTAGGGGGGGGGGGAAACAGCTGGGTGACTTTGGGCCAATCACCAGGAGACAGTGAATTCTAGTCCCACCTTAGGGGGGGGAAACAGCTGGGTGACTTTGGGCCAATCACCAGGAGACAGTGAATTCTAGTCCCACCTTAGGGGGGGGGGAAACAGCTGGGTGACTTTGCGCCAATCACCAGGAGACAGTGAATTCTAGTCCCACCTTAGGGGGGAAAAACAGCTGGGTGACTTTGGGCCAATCACCAGGAGACAGTGAATTCTAGTCCCACCTTAAGAGGGGGAAAAACAGCTGGGTGACTTTGGGCCAATCACCAGGAGACAGTGAATTCTAGTCCCACCTTAAGAGGGGGAAAAACAGCTGGGTGACTTTGGGCCAATCACCAGGAGACAGTGAATTCTAGTCCCACCTTAAGAGGGGGAAAAACAGCTGGGTGACTTTGGGCCAATCACCAGGAGACAGTGAATTCTAGTCCCACCTTAAGAGGGGGAAAAACAGCTGGGTGACTTTGGGCCAATCACCAGGAGACAGTGAATTCTAGTCCCGCCTTAGGCAAGAAAGCCAACAGAGTCATTCTGGGCCAATTCCTCACAACCTACCTCACAGGGTTGTTATTTGGGGGGAAAGAGGAGGAGGAAGGAGTATTAGCTATGTATGTTCGCCACCTTGAGTTATAATTTGTAAACATAATAAAGGCAGGATACAAATAAATAAATACACGAACATTTCAAATTGCCTCTCTTCCAATACCCTCCATCCTCCCCTAATTTTGGAAGGACATGTTGACTTTTTGCCTCCCATGATTCCCTGCGGCCTCACAAAGTCTCCTTCCCAATTCCAGATTTGGCAAACATTCAGAGCGAAATACATCAAGGCAGATAGATAGGTAACTCCTTGCCTGAGGCACTGATCGCCTATGGAATTGATACCTACCCATTTCATTACACAACACGCAAGCAACTGTCAAGGCAACAAAAACAACAACAGCAACAACAAAACCTGTGGGGGTCCGGAAACCCACCCTCTCCCTTAAAAGCGGGCATCTTGCCGCCAAGCCCAAATCAGACACATCCCACAAGGCAAACGCAAATACACGTGGTCCTCGACTTACGGCCACAACTGAGCCCGGCGTATCTGCCGCTAAGCGAGACAGTCGTTAAGTGAGTTTCAGCCCCATTTTACGACCCCTCCTGCCAGCGTGGTTAAGTGAACCGCTGCAGTTGTTACATTGGCGACACGGTTGTTAAGCAAATCTGACGTCCCCGCTGACTTTGCTTGTCAGACGGTCGCAAAAGAGGATTGCGTTACCCCGGGACACGGCAACCATCATAAACATAAGCCCGTTGCTAAGTGGCCAAATTTTGATCAGGTGGCCATAGGGATGCTGTTTTAGAATTTTAGAATTGCAAGTCACCCAGAGTCCATGGGTCCAAGTTGGGCAGCTAGAGAAATAATGAATGAATGAATGAATGAATGAATGAATGAATGAATGAATTCCTGCAGACCGGATGGAGGTTTTCTTTTGGAAAAAAACTCCCGGAAAGCCCCCTTGCTTCAGAGAAATTCATCACCCTCTCCATGCAAACACCAAACCAAGGGGCCCCTAACTAGATTAAATTTCCTCCTCCAATTTATTTTAAGAAGACATTCTTGGAATTGCATCCCCTGCATTTTATTTAACCCTTCGTGGCAAGCCCTCCCACTCTCCCAAACAAATGGGTATCCGGATTGGATGGGTCAGGAAAAAGGCTGGGTCACCTGCATTAGATAGGACTTATCGATCAGCCAATAATTCTTCCTCTGGATTTGTTTTGTCCTGTAAAAACATGCCGTACCAATTTAGAACTGTTAAATCAAGTGTCAAAATCTCCTGGGCTGCCAGAGGGCAGCAAAGAGGAGGGGTGGTGGTTTGCGTCTCTCTGCTGCCCCTTGTGGCCACTTGGAAGATGACAACCCAGGCATATAACATTTAAAATTGATTGACTGGATTTATTACATTTTTACGCTGCCCATCTTCCCGTATAAGGCGACTCTGGGCGATGTATAGGTAGTCCTCAGCTTATGGCCACAATTAGGAGCAGAATTTCTATTGAAAAGCAAGACGGTTGATTTTTCCAGCCTTTTTTTTTGCCACAGTTATCAGAGGAATCACTGCTGTTGTTAAATGAATCGTGCAGTCATTAAGCAAATCCAGCTTCCCTCACTGATTTTGCTTGCTGGAGGCCGTCTGGGAAGAGCACAAATGGCCACCACAGGACCCCAGGACAGCGCAACTGTCATAAGTTCATGTGAGTTCCCATGAGCTGAATTTTGACCAGGTGACCAGAAGGATGTTGCAACTGTCCTTAATTGTGCCAACTGGTCCCAAGTGCCGTTTTCAGTGTGACTGCACACACAGTTGTAAGTTGGGAACTACTTGTAATTCAATGCAGGTAGTCCTCAACTTACGACCAAAACTGAGCCCAACATTGATGCTGTTCACAGTGAGAAATTTGTCAAATGAATTTTATTACTTTTCTTGCCACATTTGCTAAGCGAACCCCTGCAGTTGTTAAATGAGCAACATGGTTGTTAAGTGAATCTGGCTTCCCCCATGGACTTGGCTGGCCTCAAAAGGAGATCACGTGATCCTGGGACACTGCAACCATCATAAATGTGAGTCGGTTGTCAAGCCTCCGAATGTAATTCACGCGAGTATGGGGAGGCTACAACGGTCGAAAGTGCGAAAAATGGGAACCCTATTGCTGGACCCATCAATTTTGGTGGAAGCTTCTACCCGTAAAAGGGAGTCCTTGACTTATGACCACCGGTGGGAACCAGAATTTCCATTGCTAAGCAACACAGATATTAAGTGAGTCGCACCCGACTTTGCAACCTTTCTTGCCATGGGGAAGTGAATCACTGCAGTTGTTCAATGAAACAAGCAGTCATTAAGTGAATCCAGCTCCCCCTCACTGACTTGGCGCGTTGGAAGCTACCCACGCTGGCTGGGGGATGCTGGGAGTTGAAGTCCACCCCTCTTAAAGTGACCAAGCTCGAGAAACCCTGCAAGTTTAGGACCACAAGTTGTGTGAAAACGCCATCATGTCTGCAACCCTCCCTGCTGTTTACCACACAACACAAAGGTGGAAATGATGAAAAAGGACTCCGCAGCAGGTAAATTATTCTAGTATACGTTTCGAATATTCATTATGTTTATATGTGAATTAAGTTGGATTGTTGTTAACTTTGATTCTGACATCCTCACTATCCACAATGAAGTTTGTTTAGCGAAAAATGGTCATAAGTGGCTTTTTCCAATGCCGTTGTAACTTCGAGCAGTCACTAAATGAATTTTTATAAGTCAAGGACTACCTGTAGAAGGTTTTCAGATCCAAGGGTTGCCCTGATAGTTCGCAAAAAGCAGCTGTTTCTTTTTTGGCTGCCATTCAAAAGGACTCCAAGTCCCATCCCTTTCATCTCAAAGGTTTAAACCAGGCCTGGTAAATAAAACAAAGGAGGACATTGATGTGGGATTCGGATTTATACACACACATCTGGACAACAACAGGCTGGGCAAATGCTGATTAAAGGTGCTTTCCCGCATACGTATAATTACCGTCCAGATTTAGTTGCATATGTAATCTATGATTTTATGGAGAGTGGTAGATTGAATCTCTGCCTGCGGGCGTCAGAAATAAAGCTGAACCACAAAGGATTATGTCAGAATGAGCAGCAGAGAAATGCAAGAAGAAAAAAAAAGCTTTCTTTATTTGACTCTTAAGCTTTCTATGGAAATTTTTAATTCTTTCTGGCTAGGATAGATAGCAGCGTTGGCCTCCTCTAGAGGTAAGTCCTCGACGTACGACCACAGTTGAGACACAACATTTATTTCTGTGGCTAAGGGAGACAGATGTTGGCCCCATTTTGTGACCTTTCTTCCTTGCCACAGTTGTTTTAAGTCAGGGGTCTTCAAACTCGGCCCTTTTATGTCTTATGGACTTCAACTCCCAGAATTCCTCAGCCAGACACGCTGGCTGAGGAATTCTGGGAGTTGAAGTCCATAAGACATAAAAGGGCCGAGTTTGAAAACCCCTGTTTTAAGTGAATCACTGCAGTACTTAAGTCAGTAACACGCTTCTGAAGTCTATCTGGCTTCCCCAACTGCCTTTGCTTGTCGGAAGGTTGCAAAAGGGGATCCTGTGACCCCCGGGACATTGCAACCGTCATAAATATGAGTCAGTTGCCAAGTGTCTGAATTTTGCTCACGTGACTACGATGGGGATGCTGCGACAGTCATAAGCGTGAAAAAGGTTCATAAGTACTTTGGCTTAAGTCTCAGTGCTGTTGTAACATCAAATGATCACTAAACGGACTCTTGTAAGTCGAAGACTACCTAATTTACAACAGTGACTGTTCAAAGTTACAACAGCACTAAAAAAAGCTACTAATGATCATGTTTCACACTTACGACCGTTGCAGCACACACACACACACACTCCGTGCTCACGTGATCAAAATTCAGATGCTGGGCAACTGACTCATACTTATGACGGTTTCAGTGTCCCAGGGATCATGTGATCCCTTTTCCGACCTTCTGACAAGGGCAGTGATTCACTTAACAACTGTGGCAAGAATGGTTGTTAAATAGATCAAATCTCACTTAGTAGCAGAAATTTTGAGCTCAGCCGTTGTCGTAAATTGAAAAACTACCTGTATTCTTAATGTTCGCCTTAGGGGGGAAAAAATATCTGTTCGCCTTTGTCAACTTAGCTATTTCAACCAAATTCCCTATATACACACACACACACACACACACACACACACAAACACAGTATATATATATATATATATATATTGAAATTTCTTGCAATGCTGACCAAATCACATTTCCACCCCAGTCACCAGCTGGGATATTTTAGTGTGATTTTATTAAAAAGTTGCATCTCATTAAAATTTAGACTCCAGAGAGATTTTTTAAAAAAGACACATTCTCTGTTCTTTAATGCTAAGAAGCAACTTCGTAAACAGAAAAAAAAATTAGTGGCAGTAAAGAAAAAAGCTCTATAAACTTAAGTGCATTATTGAAATATATTTTCCTCTGGACTAAGGATCCGCTCTGCGCACGGGTAGGGAGAAAGGAAGCAATTTGGTGCAAATTGTTAGAAAATGGAACTCTTAACAGAACAACAGAGATATGGGAGACCTCAGAGATCTTCTAGTCCAACCCCTGCTCAGGCAGGAAACCCTATACCATTTCAGACAAATGGCTGTCCAATCTCTTCTTAAAAACTTCCAGTGTTGGAGCACCCACAACTTCTGGAGACAAGTCATTCTAGTCCTAAACACAAACATACAACAAACTCACTATAGTTCACCAAGTAAAAAAATGCTGATCAATCAATTCTCGAATGCCATCAGATTTCAGTGAGACTCAGAAATCAGGATGAAGAAGGGGTGGGGCATATGCAAATAATACTCTACCGAGAACCAATGAGAGAAGAATGGTAAAATAAAGGCCCAGAAGCTTAAGAAATATTGCTAATTTACACATTTACACCTTGAGTTTGCTTCACACATCTTCATACATTGCTTGTCAGGAGGTCACAAATGGAGATCACATGACAAACACACACACACACACACACCCCTGCACATTGCAGCCATCATAACTACGAGTCAGTTGCCAAGCGGCTCAATTTTGATCATGTGACCGTGGGGGGTGGGGTGGATGCCAAGACGGTCGTAAATGTGAAAAAAAGATCGTATGTCATTTTTTTAGCGCCTCTGTAACTTCAAACGGTCACTAAATGAAATGGCTGTAAGTTGAGGACTACCTGTAAACAAGAACAAAGGCAGGATAGAAGTCAAATAAATAAATAAATTGAAGTTGCTGATCCTCAAAAGTCGTTCCTAGAAATTTTGTCAGCTGTCACTCAGAGGCAGGAGACGACCTCGCTGCCCTTTTACACAGGCAACTATAAGAACCTGAGCCAGGGACAATGGGGTAGGGCAGGGGTCTTCAAACTTGGCCCTTTTATGACTTGTGGACTTCAACTCCCAGAATTCCTCAACCAGCGTCTGGGGGGGCCGGGTGTCCTGCATTCTGGAGTCTCTAGGGCAGACATGTCAAACACAAGGCCCGGGGGCCGGATCCGGCCCGCGAAGTGGTTTCAAGCGGCCCGCGAAGCCATCCTGGAAACAGTGAGGGAACGGCCCCCACTGCCTTGGCCCTGGCCCAGAGACCCTCCTCCCGCCAGAGACCCTCAGATCTGTCCCACTCCTGCCCAGGCCCCCATAGGCACCCTTGATGCCAACGATGTAGAGCTGGCCACGCCCACCCAGTAGGCCATATGCACTCTAGCCACGCCCACCCAGTAGGCCACGCCCACCCTGGCCACACCCACCCGGCCCCTTGAGGGCAACCGCAATGCTGATTTGGCCCTCAATGAAATTGAGTTTGACACCCCTGGTATAGGGGAAGGGGGGGGTATCTCTTAAGAAAGGATGCAATGGAGGTTTTTGGGTTGAGGGAGGGAGAGAGGAAGGAAGGAAGGAAGGAAGGAAGGAAGGAAGGAAGGAAGGAAGGAAGGAAGGAAGGAAGGAAGGAAGGAAGGAAGGAAAAATAGAGGGAAGAGAAATGGGAAGAAGCAGAAAGGAGTGAGAAATAGAGAGAAGAGAAATAGGAAGAAGAGACAGAGGGAGGGGGGGAGAGGAAGGAAGAAAAAATAGAGAGAAGAGAAATGGGAAGAAGGAGAGGAGGGAAGGAGAGAAGGAGGAAGGAGAAATAGAGGGAAGAGAAATGGGAAGAAGGAGAAAGGAATGAGGGAGGAACGAAGGAGAAATAGAGAGAAGAGAAAGAGGAAGAAGAGAGGGAAAGAGGAAGGAAGGAAGGAAGGAAGGAAGGAAGGAAGGAAGGAAGGAAGGAAGGAAGGAAGGAAGGAAGGAAGGAAAAATAGAGGGAAGAGAAATGGGAAGAAGGAGAGGAGGGAAGGAGAAATAGAGAGAAGAGAAATGGAGAGGAGGGAAGGAGAGAAGGAGGAAGGAGAAATAGAGGGAAGAGAAATGGGAAGGAGAAAGGAATGAGGGAGGAACGAAGGAGAAATAGAGGAGAAAGAGGAAGAAGAGAGGGAAAAAGGAAGGAAGGAAGGAAAAATGGAGGGAAGAGAAATGGGAAGAAGGAGAGGAGGGAAGGAGAGAGGGAGGGAGGAGAAATAGAGGGAAGAGAAATGGGAAGGAGGAGAAAGGAGGGAGGGAGGGAGGAAGGAAGAAAGGAAGGAGAAATAAAGAGAAATGGGAAGGAGGAGGAGAAGAAGAAAAAGGGAGAACGTGATGTTTTTCTTTTTCTCTCCTCTTCTCCAAGACCCCAGTAGGTCACCTTTTAATTTTGGGTCGTTCTAGTGCACTTCTGAACGTTGCTTAACAAAGCGCCGCATCTAAAAATATATTTCTGGCACATCGTTGCTTTCTTAAGAAAAAGGGGCAAACTAGAAAAAAAAACCCTTTACCCAGCCCAGCAAAAAGCTCATCGATTAAAATAGCTTTGAGTTGTTTTAAAAATACACGCCTAGCGAAGCAAAAGACGGGGAAGCTTCTTTCACTATATGATTACTGCGACAAAATTGCTATACGCAAAAAAGTTGACACTAACCACTCCGGAGGAGAATGGTTGGTGAAGCTGATAGACTTTGCTGAAACGGATAAATTGAGTTGTTGTGGTGTTTTTTTTTTTGATTAGGAAAATGGACCATCTATCTATTTTATTGGTGACCGGAAGCCAATACAATCTGCTAACATTGAAATAAAGAAAGGAAAAAAAAAAGGATTTCGTGATCTCTGCTTTTGATGGCTGGGGCGTTAATATATCCTGTATTTCTAACTGCTGCGAAGAATGTCTGAAGCCACTTTTTAAATATATTTTTTCTTTCTTTTCTATTTTTCTTCATTCCCGCCCCCCCCTTTTTTTTTTGCACCCAGGACTGTTACAATTTCACCCTTTGCTGTTTGTTTCACTAAGGACTAGAAACATAGAATCTCCGTGGAATCCCCCTGGTCTACTACAGTTTCACACTTTGCTCTCTGTCTCACTAAGGACTAGAAGCGTAAGCCGAGCATCTCTGCTGAAGCTGCTTGAAGTGCTACAACTTCAGACTTGGCTTTTTGCCTTACCGAGGACTAGAAACTTGTTTTCCCCTGAATTCAAGGAAGGATTCCAGGAAAAAAACACGAGATTCCCAAGATATTAAACGCATGCACATCCACACGCATGCATGCACAGACACACAAACACACACACACACACACACAGAATGTCTGCTGCCTATCTTTCTGGGTTTATTACTAAGCTTCTCTTCTCTTTGAAAATACAGTCAACAAAAATTTGCCACAAAGTCTTTCATTCCTGAGCAGGTCAAAAGTTTATTTATGCAGACAATAAAAAAGGCAGGTCTGAAGAAAGACCAGGAATCCTTTATAACTAGCTTTTCTTCTCAGAAAATGGCTTTATTTTTGAATGAAAGGAGATGAGATGCGGGATGTGTGTGTGGTGTGTGTGTGTGTGTGTGTCTGTAAGGCAGAGACAGAGAGGAGAAGAATGACACATTGTTAGGCTAACCAGGCATAATTCATCCTTAAATTAACGGCATGAATCACCAATGAGTGACTGCATCCACATGTGCATTGTAAAGCTGGCTAAAAGCAGCCTTTAAGTTTGCTGTTCCCTCAGCAGCTCATCCTATTGAAGCCAGAAGCGGATATTTGGTTGTTTGGATGTGGCACATAATCTTGGCATAACTGATGTGTTTTCTTAATCTAGGTTTAGCATGCTGTGTGAATCAAGTCAATCTTTCTTTCTTTCTTTCTTTCTTTCTTTCTTTCTTTCTTTCTTTCTTTCTTTCTTTCTTTCTTTCTTTCTTTCTTTTCCTTCCTTCCTTCCTTTCTCGTCTCCCTCTCCCTCTTGTTCTCCTTTGCTAAACAAATGTAATCCCACAAGCAAGAGGTGAGAATCTCTACTGGAGCCCTGTTATTACAGTGTCACTCTGAGCTCTCTGTCTCAATGAGAACTAGAAACTTGTCCCTTTTCCCAACTCCAGGGAGAACCCAAGGAACAGCAGATTCCCAAGGGATTGAACCAGGGGTCTTCACAATTGGCCCTTTTATAACTTGTGGACTTTAACTCCTAGAATTCCTCAGCCAGCGTGCCTGGCTGAGGAATTCTGGGAGTTTCTGAAATCTACAAGTCATAAAAGGGCCAAGTTTGAAGACCCCTGAATTAAACACACACACACACACACACACACACACACACACACACACACACACATACACACACAAACGTTGCAAACTTTATAAAACTATTGCTGGGTTTGGACAACATACTTAACGTAGCTGAACTGGGACTCGGTTGTTGTGAGAACATGCTGGCCTTAACAAGAATTGTAACCTGGGCAGGAAGCCTTAATATGAGTCTAATCCATTATGTGAACAGAACTGTGGTGTTTCTTTAACCTGGGTTTAAAATCAAGAGTCTGGGAACCCTTATTGCTGGACCCATTAATTTTGGTGGAAGCTTCTACCCATAAAAGGGAGTCCTTGACTTATGACCACCGTTGGGAACCAGAATTTCCATTGCTAAACAACACAGATATTAAGTTGAGTCGCACCCGACTTTGCAACCTTTCTTGCCATGAGGAAGTGAATCACTGCAGTTGTTCAATGAAACAAGCAGTCATTAAGTGAATCCAGCTCCCCCTCACTGACTTGGCGCGTTGGAAGCTACCCACGCTGGCTGGGGGATGCTGGGAGTTGAAATCCACCCCTCTTAAAGTGACCAAGCTTGAGAAACCCTGCAAGTTTAGGACGACAAGTTATGAGAAAACGCCATCATGTCTGCAACCCTCCCTGCTGTTTACCACACAACACAAAGGTGGAAATGATGAAAAAGGACTCCGCAGCAGGTAAATTATTCTAGTATACGTTTTGAATATTCATTACGTTTATATGGGAATTAAGTTGGATTGCTGTGAACTTTGATTCTGACATCCTCACTATCCACCATGAATTCTGTTTAGCTTCGCATGCAAGACCAAGATTTGACTGTGCAACCACAATGCAAACTCCACAACATGCTTTACATCAGGGGTCTTCAAACTTGGCCCTTTTATGACTTGTGGACTTCAACTCCCAGAATTCCTCACCTAGGCATGCTGGCTGAGGAATTCTGGGAGTTGAAGTCCACAAGTCATAAGGGCCAAGTTTGGAGACCCCTGCTTGTGGACTTCAACTCCCAGAATTTCTCAACTAGGCACGCTGGCTGAGGAATTCTGGGAGTTGAAGTCCACAAGTCATAAAAGGGCCAGGTTTGAAGGCCCCTGCTTTACATAGAGGTGTACAACCTTATTAACTTTAACTGCCGGCTGGGGAATTCTGGGAGTTAAAGTCCACAGGTCTTAAATGTTGCCAAGGCTGGATATCCCTGCTTTACAGTGCTTTCGCACAGACAAAAAAAAAATAAAAATCTTCGCATCCTTCTTTGTATTCATTTTTCATTCCACCCCAGGGGGGAAAAAAATCACTCTGCTGCTTCAGCTTAAGCCTCCTGAAAACACAAAAGGATCGCACAAGCCACAATTGGAAAACGTCAAAGCAGCTTCTGCCATGCAGAACACCCGAAACTGGGCCTGAAAAGTCACACCAGCCCAGTTTGCTGACGTAGGAAGCCGCAACAAGGCCAATCGCCATTTCAGGCTATATCTGACTTTATGCTGAGGCAAAAGATAGACCATCATTGTTTTCAAAAGCCGAAAATAAAAGCCCTGAGATCAGAGGATCAAACAAGCCCCACATTTTGACTGATGGGCTCCAAACAACAAGGGGGAGAATATTTTGAAAACTACTGATTTTATTTATGTATATATATATATATTTGTGAGCCACATTGCTGTCTCTGTACTTCTCCGCTGAAGTTTCGGACCACCGGCCTTGTGGTCCAGGCAGGCCTTCCAAGATGGCTTGCTATTTAAAACATTTAAAAATTAAAATCCTCCCCCAGGAGGCAGCCTCTGATGTGTGGGAACTACAAGTCCCAGAATTCCAAGCCAGACTGACCACAGGTAGTCCTCATTTAGTGACCGTTCAAAGTTACAACAGCACTGAAAAAAAGGACTTAGGGACCGTTTTTCACACTTACGACCTTTGTAGCATCCCCACGATCATGTGATCAAAACTCGAATGCTTGGCAAAGGACTCGTACTTATGACCGTTGCTATGTCCCGAGGTCCTGTGGTCATCTTTGGCAACCTTTTTGACAAGCAAAATCGATGGGGAGGCCAGATTTGCCTGACAACTGCAGTGAATCATTGAACAACGGTGACAAGAAAGGTCTTAACATGGAGCAAAATTCACTTAACAAATGTCTCACTTGGCCACATAAATTTTGGGCTCGGTTGTTGTCGTAAGTCGAGGACTACCTGCCTCTAATTTCCTTAGCATGATAGAAGTGGACTACCATGGTCCTCCTTCTGAGATCCATGTTTAATTTTCCAGTTCAGCTTCCCCTGCTAAGATCTCCTGGTGGCCTCCTTTCCTGCTATAGTCTGTAAAACACCCTCAGCGATCGAGGCAGCATCGAAACGCCATCAAGGAAAGCTCCCAAACAGGGATTGTAGGACAAGGAACCCCGGAATGGGCTAGAAAAGGCCATGTGCAGCACGCCAAAGCATTCCCCCCCACACCACTACAACAATTTGTTGCAAGCAAAAACCTACACAACTCAACTCCAAGCCAAGACACTTCGAACCCGCTCAGACAACCAAGTCAAAACCAAGCCGGAAAATGCCTTGCAGTGCTAAGAAGCACACTTAAGCATGCTAAAACCTGGAGGCTTATACTGGGATCAGGGATTCAAGGCACCTTGTATACACACACACACACACACACACACACACACACACACACACACGCGACACAAACCCACATGCCCAGCCCTATATCCCCTCCAGCACTGATTTTCAGCTGTTGCAGTTGTTTATTTAACTGACCGCCAATTTCGGGTCCCATAAAGCGGCAAAGTAGGGCAGTTGTTTTTTGCCGGCTGGAAAAAGGAAAGAAAAAAGAAAAAATGCAACTGTTTGCCAAACGGCTCCCCAGCTGTTGGAAACACGCAGGAGGAGACGGTCCAAATTTCTCTATTATCGTTCCCCA
Source organism: Vipera berus (assembly GCF_964194415.1). NCBI lineage: Eukaryota > Metazoa > Chordata > Lepidosauria > Squamata > Viperidae > Vipera > Vipera berus. Next base: position 6,635,928 of record NC_138202.1, read on the forward strand.
TTAATACGATTACTATGGTTCGGCGCACGGCCAGATGTTCCGACTGGATCTGGCGGGGGTTATTTTATTTATTTATTTATTTTTTTCTCCCACGTTCCCAAGGATAGGTCGATGGCGTTAACAGGCAATCCTCAACTTACGACCGCAATGAAGCCCGAATTGTCTGTGGGTCAGCGAGGCAGTCGTGAAGCGAGTTTTGCCCCGTTTTACGACCTGGCTTGGCACGGTTGTAAAGCGAATCAGCGCAGTTGTGAAGTGAGCGACAGGATTGTGAAGAGAATCTGGCTTTCCCTGTGGACTTTGCTCGTCAGAAAGGTCGCAAAAAGGGGATCACGTGACACCCGCCCGGGGACGCTGCGACCGTCATAAATATGAATCCGTTGCCAAGCGGCTGAATTTTGATCATGTGACCCGTGAGGAGGCTGATACGGTCGTCGGTGCTATTGTAACTTCGGATGGCCACTAAAATGAACTGTTATAACTCAAGGATTGCAGCAAAACTGTCTGCTGCAATTGACCGCTGGCGACTTTGTCAATGCCGAGGGTGTTCATATAATACACGTAGTCCTTGACTTATGACAGTTCAGCGAGGGACTGTTCGGAGTTACAACGGCAATGAAAAAAGCGACTTAGGACCATTTTCCACACTTACGACTGCTGCGGCGTTCCCCCGGTCACGCGATTTACATTCGGATGCTTGGCGACTGGCTCGTATTTATGACGGTTGCAGTGTCCCCGGGGTTCACGTGATCCCCTTTTGCGACCTTCTAACAAGCAAAGTCAAAGGGGGGGGGAGGCAGGTTCATTTAACGACCGTTGTTACTCATTTAATAACTGCGGTGATTCACTTAAGAACTATGGCAAGAAAAGTCTTAAAATGGGGCAAGACTCATTTAACACATTTTTCACTTAGCAACATAAATCCTGGGCTGACTTGTGGTCATAAGTTGAGGACTATCTGTACACCAATTGCTTTGGACTCTGCCCATTATTATGAAGAACTCACCACCTCCTAGTGATTGGCACAAAATCACTCTGTTGGCTTTCGTGCCCAAGGCAGGGACTAGAACTCACCGTCTCCTGGTGATTGGCCCACCACAGACACCTAGCTGGCTTTCATGCTCAAGGCAGGATTAGAACTCACCGTCTCCTGGCGACTGGCCCACCACAGACACCTAGCTGGCTTTCATGCTCAAGGCAGGACTAGAACTCACCGTCTCCTGGTGATTGGCCCACCACAGACACCTAGCAGGCTTTCATGCTCAAGGCAGAATTACTAGAACTCACCGTCGCCTGGTGATTGGTCCACCATAGACACCTAGCTGGCTTTCATGCTTAAGGCAGGACTAGAATTCACTGTTTCCTGGTGATTGACCCAAATCACCCATCCGGCTTTCATACCAAAGGTGGAACTAGAACTCCCATCTATTGGTGATTGGCTCAAAATCACCCAGCTGGCTTTCTGCCTGAGGTAAGACTAGAACTCAGCATCTCCTGCTTTTTAACCTCGTGCCTTAACCACTAAACCACACTCTCTTTTTTTATTAATTTATTACTATTGAAAACAACTTCAAAGCACACCAGGGCCTATAAAACATCTACTTGGGTTGCTGCTTCCAATCCCCTCCCAAAATAAACAAAGTTCAAAAATGCAAATCTGCATTCTTGTCAGCATTGTGATCCCATTTAAAGTTTTTAAAAATAATTTTAAGACAGCCTTTTGCATCTCTTCCCTGGCAACGAGAAGGCCGAAGCCCAACTAAATTTGGTTTAAAAGTGCCTCAAATAGCAGGGCAAATAAATGCTCGCCTCTGCTGTGTGCCTGCCTCAAGTGTCCAACTCACCGAGGTTAACTGCTCCTGAATGTGGAGGTTCTACAACATGGATTCCGGCATTCAGAAAAAAACAGGACAAGCTGTGCAGAAGAGACAGCCCTTCAGCTACACAACTGAGTAGGGCCATGACCCACAATATCCCATCAGCTTTCCAAAGGGTGCCTTCAAAAACTCACACACACACACACACACACAAACCCGAAAGAAAAAGAAAAAAAAGAGAGAGAAAGAAAGAAACTTGGACAGATGTTTTCCCACACTCATCTGGGTGGATGAAGAGAAAAAAAACAAAACAAAACGGTATTATCTGGCAGAGACCTCTCTATTTATTCTTCCCCCCCCTCCCACCACTCCCCAAAAATCAAATTTTTCACACCCTGCAAATTAACTAACTAACAAACTAAAAAAAAAATATTGGGGTGGATACAAGACTGGTTAAGTTTTTTTTTAAAAAAGGGGGGAAAAATAGCCGCAGCCATCCACAAAATACAGGTGGTCCTTGACTTATCACCACAGTGGGGAGCATAGTTTGCATCGTTAAGCAAACGTTTATTAAGTGACTCATGGCTGATTTTGGTCGTTAAGCGAATCCGAGTTCCCCCATTGACTCTGCCTGTCGGAAGCCGGCAGGGAAGGTCGCGAATGGTGATCCCATGATCAGTACATTTTAGGATAGGTCAGGGGCAGGCAACCTTGGCTCTTTTACGACTCGTGGACTTCAACTCCCAGAATTCCCCAGCCAGCCTGGCTCAGCTTGGAAACCTCTCCCTTTCCCCTCAGCGTGGCTGGCTCAGGAATTCTGGGAGTTGAAGTCCAGAAGTCATAAAGCGGCCTAGGCCAGGGGTAGGCAACCTTGGCTCTTTTACGACTCGTGGACTTCAACTCCCAGAATTCCTGAGCCAGCCACGCTGAGGGGAAAGGGAGAGGTTTCCAAGCTGAGCCATGCCGGCTCAGGAATTCTGGGAGTTGAAGTCCACGAGTCGCAAAAGAGCCAAGGTTGCCTACCCCTGGGATAGGTGGACTTCAACTCCCAGAATTTCTTCTTCAGCCAGCGTGCTTTGAGAAGGGTGGACTTCAACTCCCAGAATTCCTCAACTGCCATGTTTTAAAAGGTGCAGATTTTAAACTCCTAGAATTCTCCTGCCAGCATGCTTTAAGATATGTGGACTTCAACTCCCCAAATTCCTCCACCAATATATTTTAAGATGGGGAGATTTCAACTCCCAGAATTCCCCTAGGCAGATTTGCTGACTGGAGAATTCTGGGAGTTGAGGTCCACACATCTTAAAGCAACTCAGGCTGAAAAACACTTCCCTTGTCTGTCATATCCCTGACAAGGTGGGTAGGGCCTTTTCATTTGCAGCTGCTCAAATTAAAACTCTAATTTTAACCAGCGTTCTCTCCTATGATGCTACCTTTAGGCAAGTACCAACAATCCTCCGGGTCAATTATACTATTTACATTCCTTCAAGTTTGGCGTGCACAGACTTTATTTCTTTTGATTACAATGATACAGAGCAGCTCAGCTGAATGCCCCTATTTTCTTCCCTAGGAAAGACACGGGGTCACCGAATCACCATTCTGTAGAAAAACTCAAGAGGTCATCCAGTCCAACCCGTTTTAGTCTCTCCTTCCCTTGAAATCTCTATGAATTTACTGTGGTTTATTTTAGGCTGCTTTAAAATAAAATGAAGGCTGGAAGTGGCTAGAGGCAAATGTGTATAAAATTGCAAGTAGTCCTTCACTTATGACCACAACTGACCCCCCCCCAAAGTTGTGTTGCTAAGCAAGACAATTTTTAAGTGAGCATTGCCCCATTTTACGACAGTTGTGCCCAGTTGTTAAGCAAATCACCACAGTTGTTAAGTTGGTAACCTGGTTGTTAAGTGAATCTGGCATCCCCATTGGCTTTGCTTGGCAGAAGGTCACAAAAGGGGATCACGTGACCCCCGGGGACACTACAACTGTCATAAGTGTGGGTCAATTGCCAAATAACAACAACAACAACAACAAAGTTGGAACGTTTGCTCCCTTGAGCTACCTATACATAGTGAAAAAGGTGGGGTAAAAATCTGATAAATAAATAAATAAAAATGAGTTAAAACTGACCAGTGAAAATGCAAAGAGGTTCCCCAATGCAACTCCGTATGATTTAACAAGCTGAGCATTATCTTCTTGCATTAAGCAAGCCGATTCCATCATACTTTCTTCCCTGGAGATGGCTGAAGCTTCCTCTTTCTATCTATTATCTCTCTCTCTCTCTTCTTTCTACAATATCTATCACTTTCTATCTGTCTGTCTATATTATCTATCTATCTATCTATCTATCTATCTATCTATCTATCTATCTATCTATCTATATCATCTATCTATCTATCTATCTATCATCTATCTATCTATCTATCTATCTATCTATCTATCTATCTATCTATCTATCTATCTATCTATCTATCTATCTATCTTCTATCTACAATATCTATCTCTATCTGTGTCTATATTCGCTATCTATCTATCTATCATCTCTCTTTATCTACAATATCTGTCTATCACTTTCTATCTCTGTCTATATTATCTATCTATCTATCTATCTATCTATCTATCTATCTATCTATCTATCTATCTATCTATCTATCTATCTATCTATCTATCTATCTATCTACAATGTCTATCACTATCTGTCTATATTCGCTATATCTATCTATCTATCTAGTTTTAAGATATGCCCTGTTCACCGCCCTGAGTCCTTCGGGAGAAGGGCGGTATAAAAATTTAATTAAATAAATAAATTAAATATCTATCTATCTATCTATCTATCTATCTATCTATCTATCTATCTATCTATCTATCTATCTATCTATCTATCTATCATCTCTCTTCTATCTACAATATCTGTCTCTGTCTCTGTCTCTCTCTGAAGAGCCCTGGTGGCACAGTGGTTAGAATGCAGTATTGCAGGCTGACTCTGCCCACAGCCTGGAGTTCGATCCTGACCAGCTCAAGGTTGACTCAGCCTTCCATCCTTCCGAAGTCGGTAAAAGGAGGACCCAGATTGTTGATTCTGTAAATCGCTTAAGAGAAGGCTATAAAGCTCTGTGAAGGGGTATATAAGTCTAAGTGCTATGGTTATTAACAAATGTCTCACTTACAATTGCGATTGTAAGTTGAGGACTACTCGTACAGAGACATACCCAGAGCACAGAAGAGCCCACTCTCAAATTTTATTCTTGCCCACCCCGTGTATCCGATCTGATAACTCCTGTGGTTATGCAGGAAGGAGGCTAAACATGTCTCAAAGCTCTTTCTTAAAACGTCTGCTTTGCAGGCAAAAATAAAATAAAATAAAAAACCGGGTGTATAATCTATGGGAAGCATTAAAGCAGTGCTTTCCAAACGCTGCTAAATTATCCAAAATTGAATAAAAGTGCATTTTTTTCCATTGGAAAATGACGCACGAACCCATTAGCCATCACCACAGGGAGACTTAAATTGACTTCAAATTGCCACGTCTACGAATATATATATACATGGAAATCTCCCTAAGTATTTGCATTAATGGCGGAAATTGATGACATTAGCCATGATAATTTCTTGAACTGTCACCGGGATCATTCAGTGGCATTCATTTTTACAATACAGGCCGTCCTTGAGTTATGACCATTCGTTCACCGACTTTTCAAAGTTACGACGGTGCTGAATGAAAAGACTTATAGCCCGTCCTCAAAGTTTGATCAGACTTTGTGAGAAGTGGTTTGGGTAATGCACGTAGTCCTCGGCTTACGGCCACAATTTAGTCCAACATTTCTGCTGCTAAGCAAGACGGTTGTTAAGTGAATTTTGCCCTATTTTACGACCTTTCTTGCCACCGCTGTTAAGCGAATCACTGCAGTTGTTAAGTCAGTACCAAGGTTGTTAAGGGAAACTGCCTTCCCCGTTGACTTTTGCTTGGTCGCAAAAGGAGATCGCTTGTACCCGGGACACTGCGACCGTCATAAATATGAATCCGTTGCCAAGCCTCTGAATAATGATCACGTGACTGTGGGGGATGCTGCAGCGGTGGTAAGTGTGGAAAACAGTCATAACTCACTTTTATCAATGCCACTGTTAGCTTCGGTCACTAAACAATTGCTTGTAGGCCAAGGACGATTTGTAAAGGAAAAAGTTTGGGAAGCACTGGATTAAAGAAACATTCCCTAGATCAGGGGTAGGCAACCTTGGCTCTTTTACGACTCGTGGACTTCAACTGCCAGAATTCCTGAGCTATGCTGGCTCAGGAATTCTGGGAGTTGAAGTCCACGAGTCATCAAAGCGCCAAGGTTGCCTACCCCCGCCCTAGATCCTACCAGTGGATTTAAGAAAGCCACAGGGCTGATGATATAAAAGAATTGCATGCATTTCTCTTTTAACTCGGAACCATGAGGACTAGAAACTTCTTGTTTCTGTTTTTTAAGTAGGGTTATCTATATGCCAAAGGTATCAGGGCTTGATAGTCTTTGTCAGGGGACCCCGGAGGAGGGGGGGGGGGAAAAGAAACCTAGCTCAACTATTAACCCTGCGTCTAATTTTTTGTTCCCAAACCTGCAACATGATGGCTAGTTTGAAGATCTACTCCGTGCATAATTTAAGGAGAGAGAAATGCAGTGTTTACCCCCAAGTATTGCTATGAGACGGGGGAAATTGTACACGCGCCTCTTCTCTCTCTTTTCTCTCCCTCTCTTTCTCAAGGGACCATTTCGTGTCTGTCTACTTTACAAAAAATAAACCCCCCCTAAAACCCAAACAAGTGAGAAATTTGTCTATTTTAAAAAGGAAGAGATTGAAGGGACTCGGGTAAGCAAAGGTGCGCAATGCGCACCCCACACTGACACATTTTGAACAAACTAAATTAATTCTTATGTAAAAGCTTCTATTTTGCACGCCCCCTTCCCCCCCCCACTCCTCCTCTTTTCCCACAAGCAGCGGAGCAGGGCTGGGCTATAAATATCAAACCGTTAAGAAAAATTGACAGAAAATTCTGTGTTTGAGGATGAATATGGCTTTCACAGAGGGCCAACGGCCTAATTTGAGGAAGGAAAGAAGGAAGGAGGTTGATGGCAGAGGGAAGAAGGAGGGAAGGGAAAAAGGGAGGGACAGAAATAGGTGGGGAAAAGAAAAGGGAAGAAGGAAGGAAGGAAGGAGGGAAGTAAAAAAGGAAGAGGAAAGGGAGGAAGAAGGAAGGAAAACAGGAGAAAGTAAAAACGGAGGAAGGAGAGAAAGAAAGAGAAATAGGGAAGGAAGGAAAGAGGATGGAGCGAAGGGAAAAAGGATGGAAGGAAAGAGAAAAAGGAAGGAAGGAAAACAGGAGGAAGCAAAAAGGGAAAAAGGAGAGAAAGACATAGAAGAGAAAGAAGGAAGGATTGAAGGGAGGAAGGAAGGAAGGGAGGAAGGAAGGAAGGAAAACAGGAGGAAGCAAAAAGGGAAAAAGGAGAGAAAGACATAGAAGAGAAAGAAGGAAGGGTTGAAGGGAGGAAGGGAGGAAGGGAGGAAGGAAGGAAAACAGGAGGAAGTAAAAAAGGGAGGAAGGCAAGAAAGACAGAGAAGAGAAACAAGGAAGGAGATTGAAGGGAGGAAGGAAAGAGAAAAAGGAAGGAAAACAGGAGGAAGTAAAAAGGGAAAAAGGAGAGAAAGACATAGAAGAGAAAGAAGGAAGGGAGGAAGGAAGGAAAACAGGAGGAAGTAAAAAAGGGAGGAAGGCAAGAAAGACAGAGAAGAAAAAGAAGGAAGGAGATTGAAGGGAGGAAGGAAGGAGAAAAAGAAGGAAGGAAAACAGGAAGAAGCAAAAAGGGAAGAAGGAGAGAAAGAGAGAAGAGAAAGAAGGAAGGATTGAAGGGAGGAAGGAAGGAAAACAGGAGGAAGTAAAAAGGGAAGAAGGCGAGAAAGGCAGAGAAGAGAAAGAAGGAAGGAGATTGAAGGGAGGAAGGAAGGAAAAAAAGAAGGAAGGAAAACAGGAGGAAGTAAAAAGGGAAGAAGGAGAGAAAGAGAGAAGAGAAAGAAGGAAGGATTGAAGGGAGCAAGGAAGGAAAACAGGAGGAAGTAAAAAGGGAAGAAGGAGAGAAAGGCAGAGAAGAGAAAGAAGGAAGGAGATTGAAGGGAGGAAGGGGGAAGGAAGGAAGGAGTTTGATGAGACAGGGAGGGGTCAGGAAGAAAGGAATGGATAGATAAAAGAAGGGGAGGAAGAGTGGAGACTGTTTGATGGGCAGGGAAGAAGCAAGGGATGGATAGATAAAAGGAAAGAAGGGAAGGGAAGGATGGAAGAAAGGATGAAGAGTAGAGTAGCCCTCTTTTGCTCAAATACTCAACCCTCCGGAGGGATGAAACCCCATCCAAACACGGAGAGCAAAAAAAAACAACAAAAAAAAGGAAAAGGCTGCTTTGAAAGAACCACCCTTCTGAATGTGCCTCCTTTGTCCCTCCTCTCTTGCTCCCTCCAACCTTGGGTGACTCTCCCACCTCTCCCTCCCGGAACAAAGACAGCAGGGCTGAAGGCCGGGCAACCAAACTCATCCATCACAACTCTGTAAACAACCCCCCTTTCCCACAGGCCCCTCTGTGTCTGTGTGTGTGTGTGTGTGTGTGTGTGTGTGTGTGCGCGTGTGCAAGGATCCCCACAGGGGGGGGGGGAAACGAATTCTCCCCCAGGTCGTTGCAGGACTTGGAGGAAGACTCCCCGGACCTGGCTGAGTCTCAACCCTTCCTGCAGACAAGATTTGCCTCCCTTCTCTGCTTGGGAAGCCAACCTGGCCCTGCGCAAGAACCGCCAGGCCACGCCAGGCCACACCGAAGGATGCCCGAAGCACCGCCAAGGGCCAGAAGCCAGCATTTCCGAAGGGGCTGTTTAAGGACCCAGCCTCCGATTTTTATCTGTTTCCTGCCACAAAAGGGCAGGAAACTGAAGATTGGTGACCAGAAATCCCAGGCACCCCCAGTCCTGCATCTCTTTCTCTCTCCTTCTCTCTCTCTTGTTCTCTGCCTCCCTCTTTCTCTCTCCATCTCTCCCTCTCCTTCTCTCCCTGTCTCTTTCTCCTTCTCTCTCCCCCTCTCCTTCTCGCTCCCTCCTTCTTTCTCTCCTCTCTCCTCTACTTCTCTCCCTCTCTTTCTCTCCCTCTCTTCCCCCTCTCCTTCTCACTCTCTCCTTCTCTCCCTCTCTCCCCCCTTTCTCCCTCTCTTCATCTCTCCTCTCCCTCTCTCTTCTTCTCCCCCCTCCTGTCGCTCTTTCTCCTTCTCTCTCTCCCCCTCTCTCTCCTTCTCCCTCTCCTTCTTTCTCTTCCTCTTCCCCCTCTCCTTCTCGCTCTCTCCTTTTCTCCCTCTCTCTCCCCCCTCCTTCTCCCCCTCTCCTCTTCTCCCCCTCTCCTCTCCTTCTTTCTCCTTCTCTCCCTCTCCCTCTATCTCTCCTTCTTTCCTCTCTCTCTCTCTCTCTCTCTCTCTCTCTCTCTCTCTCTCTCTCTCTCTCTCTCCCTTTCCCTCTCTCTCTCTCTCTCACACACAAACAAATACAATCTAATTTGAAAGGCATGTTATCTGTTCATTTTCACCCAATACCGGTGAAAAAAAACCACAATTTATTGCGTTTTGCACAACCACAAGAAAGTTTCTTTACAGCCATTTTGATAAAAACTGCGGGCTTGGATCCAGACCAGGGTTCTTCAAACTTGGCCCTTTTATGACTTGTGGACTTCAACTCCCAGAATTCCTCAGCCAGCATTCTGGGAGTTGACGTCCACAAGTCATAAAAGGCAGGGCCAAGTTTGAAGACCCCCTGCACTAAACAAAACGGTTGGATAAAATCTCCCCCTCATCCCCAACCGAGGTGGCTTTTGTGCCTGGGGATGATGGAAACTATAGTCCCACAGAGCCGAAGGGTGGCTGGCTAGGGAGTGGTGGGAACCCTCAACAACAGCACTCTGGAAAAGAGTCCCCCCCCAGAAAACTCTTCCTTGTAACATTTAAACGTCTGTTGGTGAGTTCAAATCGTGGTAACTGTATCTCCCCCCCCCCACCCCCTTCTTGGTTGCCGAAATATTTGTGATTTTGTGGAGCATGACACAGAACAAGCTTTGCATTCAAAAGCTGAAAGGGCTTTGATTGCAAGCAGCGGTTCCCGTTTGCCCAGACCCATCAACATTCAGAAAGCAAGCTGGATTTCATCTCGGCTTCAATAACTCACTTCTAGTGTTTAAATCAGTGCTTCTCAACCATGACCACTTTGAGATGGGTGGACTTCAATTCCCAGAATTCCAGGCTGGCTAGGGAATTCTGGAAGTCCACAAGTTGCCAAGATTGAGAAGCACCAGTTTAAATCCTATAGAGCAAGGGTCCCCAACCCCTGGTCTGTGGACCGGTACCAGGCCGTGGCATGCCAGCAACCGGTCCGCACAAACAAGCAAAGGCCCCATCCGCGAGATGCAGGCAGCACACAAAAACACACCTTCCGGTCCGCGGAAAAAACCTTTCTTCATGGAACCGGTCCCTGGTGCCCCAAAGGTTGGGAGCCTCTGTTACAGAACGGTCAACCATCTTTTGTTCATTAATAGCTGAATAAATAAACACTGGAACTTTTTAAGAGGAGACTGGACGACCATTTGTCTGAAATGGTACGGGGTTTCCCGCCTGAGCAGGGGGTTGGACTAGATGACCTCTGAGGTCCCCTATATCTCTGCTATTCTGTTAAGAGTTTCATTTTCTAACAATTTGCACCAAATTGCTTCCAAGGTCCCTTCCAACTCTATTATTAATCATCATTATTATTATTATTATTATTATTATTATTATTATTAATTATTATTATTATTATTATTATAACAGGAAGAATTTGAGATGCTGGCTGGAAGGGACAAAGGGAAGGGGGGGGGAGAATCAGTGATGTCTCTAGATTTTAAGAAAAAATTCCAAAATTTCATTTGCACACCCACACACTTTGCTGGAAATTTATTTCAGCCCACTTCAAATACACCCAAAGGGTCAAATTCATTTTTGTTGTTCTTGTTGTTGCTAATATGTTTCGCAACAAAACCCCAGTACCCTGGAACAAACGTTGTAATTTTGTGAAAAAAAGAAAAAAAGAAACGAAGAAAGAAAAGACACACACACACACACACACACACACACACACTGCACTGGAATACAAACCCTGCAATCAAAATTCAAAAGTTTTTTTTTTCTCCACTTGGTTGCAAAACCTCTTTTGTTTCCCCCGTTCCTGGAATTTGGGATAAACGAGACAAAAGGGAACAACAACAACCCAAAAACAAACAAACAACAACAACAACAACAACAAAAAACCCCAGCTGCCACACATGGATTTTTCCAAAGGGAACCCATTTTTCCCCCCTTAACTGAAGAGAAGAAAAGAGAAAGAAAGAAGGAAAGAAGAAGGGGAAAAAAAGATAAGAAAAAAATTGAAAAGAAGAAGAAAAAAAACAAACAATCACGAAACAAGTAAAAGAAAATAAAAACGGGCCGCAGAATTCCTGCAGACCAATCCTCGGATTTTATTTTCTGCAAAAAATTTGATTTCTAGGGTGAGTCCACGGAAAGGGGGGCAGCCAGCTCCTCCCCCTCCCCACACATATGCAAAATGTTAACCGTCTCTTTTCTCCTTTCTGAAAGCAGGGGATTGGTTTAAAAGAAAACAAGAAAAAAATGGGATGAGAGAAGGAATGGAGGAAAAACTGGAAACACACACACACACACACACACACACACACGGGGAGGAGAGGGCTGGAATTGCGCAAAAGCGAAAGAGAGAGAGAGAGAGAGAGAGAGAGAGAGAAAAGGGAAAGTTGCAAAGATTTTTTTTGCATCTTCCTCCCCAGTGGGAAAGAGCCAGTTGGTGAGAAAAAGAAGCGAAAAGACAAAAGAGAATTATTATTATTTTTTTAAGAAAAAGTATTTTGAAACGTGTTCTTGTTCTTCGCACGGAGAAAGGCGGCAGAGCACTTTCGCCCGGATGATCTTTTCAATTTCCCAACGGAAAATCCGAAAAGTTTGCAACTCAACTGGGAAGAAAAAAAAAGGGGGGGAGGGGGGAAAGAGGGTCGGGGGAGGACAGAGTTCCCCATGTCTGGGGTGCGGGGGGGGGGCTCCCCTGAACCCCCAAAGAAAGGCGGGGGGGGGGTGTGGAAAGGGGAGAAAAACCCCCCTTTTTGCACACCCTGGGGGGAGTCCATCTGCTTCCAATTAGAGCAAAAAATCCTTCCCCAATTTCCAAAAGAAAAAACGAGATCCCGGATTGAACGGCCAGGACCGAGGACTCTTTTTTTTTTAACAATCCGATTTGACTCGAGGGGAGAAGCCCAGTTTTTTTTTTAAATAAATAAATAAATAAATAAATAAATTATTATTATTTTTTTGGAAGGGAGAAACGGGACGATGTAGAAGGCGGGGGGGTGCAGAAAGTAGCAGGATTCAAGCAGGAAGAACAAAATAAATACATTATCCATTCAAACTAAAAAAAAAAATCAATAAATCACATTTCAACCCATTCGGGATGGTTCAAGCACCCCCCCCCTCTAAAGCCAGAAGGATCTTCGCCCCCCCCCCTCCCATTCTCTCCTCTTTTGCAGAGATCTAAGCCATCTCCCGGACACAATGTTACCTCTTTTTGTTTTTTGAATTTTTATCTTTCCCCCCCCACCCCCAAAACAAAGCAAAAACAAAAAGTAACTTAAGCTCCGATTTACCCATCCAGCCGCAGAGCCCGGGGTCTTCCCCCCCGCCCGCCTCGCTGCCCTCCAGCCGCGCAGCAAAGCAAAGAGGCTCCGATGTAGTCCTGGCTTAATCCAACTTTGGAAGGCGCAGCCAGGGGGAGGAGCTTGGAGGGGGCCCCACGGAGAAGGGGGGCGAGTGGGGGGGGGAGAGGGAGGGAGGGGAACAGCCGGGGAGGAGGGGCAGAAATCGGGGAAAAGAGGGGGGGGGAGGGAGTTGAGGGAGGCGCGGAAAAGGTCCAGGCAATCGAGTTGGCCAAGCGAGAGTGCCCGATTTTTTTTTTTTAAAAAAAAAGAATTATTGCATGTAGAGGGATGGGAATTTTTTTAAAAAAAAATATATTCTAATTCTATTCGATTCCATTCCATTCTATTCTATTCTCAATAAAGATTCTATTCTATTCTATTCTATTCCATTCCATTCTTCTAATCCTATCCTATCCTATCCTATTCTTCCATTCCATTCTTCTAATACTATTCTATTCTATTCTATTTTCTTCTAATTCTATTATTCTATTCTATTCTATTCTATTCTATTCTATTCTATTCTATTCTATTCTATTCTATTCTATTCTATTCTATTCTTCTTCCATTCCATTCTTCTAATTCTATTCTATTCTATTCTATTCTATTCTATTCTATTCTATTCTATTCTATTCTATTCTATTCTATTCTATTCTATTCTATTCTATTCTATTCTATATTCTTCTAATTCTATTCTATTCTATTCTATTATTTTATTTTATTCTATTCCATTCCATTCCTTCCATTCTATTTTTCCATTCTTCTTATTCTATTCTATTCTATTCTATTCTATTCTATTCTATTCTATTCTATTCTATTCTATTCTATTCTATTCTATTCTATTCTATTCTATTCTTCTTATTCTATTCCATTCCATTCTTCTAATTCCATTCCATTCCATTCCATTCCATTCTATTCTCAATAAACATTCTATTCTATTCTATTCTATTCTATTCTATTCTATTCTATTCTATTCTATTCTATTCTATTCTATTCTATTCTATTCTCTAAACTACACGTAGTCCTCGATTTACGACCATAATGGAGCCCAACATTTCTGCAGTTAAGCCAGACAGTTCTTAAGGGAATTTTGCCCCGTTTTATAAAACTTGTCTTGCCACAGTTGTTAAATGAATCACTGCAGCCATTAAGTGACTGACACGGTTGTTAAGTGAATCCGGCTTCCCCACTGACTTTGCTTGTCAGAAGGTTGTAAAAGGGGATCACGTGACCCTGGGACACTGCAGCCGTCATAAATATGAGTCAGTTGCTGAGTGTCTGAATTTTGATGATTTGGCCAGGGAAATGCCGTAACAGTCATAAGGGTGAAAAAAGGTCCTAAGTCATTTTTTCAGTGCCGTTGTAACTTCCGATAGTCACTAGATGAACTGCTGTAAGTTGAGGACTGCCTGTAGTGTTTTTGCAACCTTGGCAACTTGAAGGTGGGTGGACTTTAACTCCCAGAATTCCCCAGCCAGGGTTTTCTGGTTCCATCTCAGATGTGTTTATCGAATATGAACCCAGTGGCAGGAAGTTCCTGAGAAGTAATTATGTAGATCAGGGGTCTTCAAACTTGGCCCTTTTATGACTGGTGGACTTCAAGTCCCAGAATTCCTCAGTCGGCCATTTTGATGAAACTGCGGGCTTGGATCCAGATGGATGATATACAGATAGTAGATATATGATAGAGAAGGATGGATGGAGTAACTATGGAAAGAGAGAGCGAGAGGGAGAGAGACGCCTGTGCACTATGACAAGAAGCTGCCATTTTAGGAAAGAACGCAACTGATATACCAGAGGAATCTGGCAAAATGGCGCCTCCGTTCTCATCCAGGGAACGCAAACCCGTTCCAAATTAACGACCGCAGGGGGGAAAAAAACAGGTTGTAAAATTGAGCACTTCACAGCCACCTCAGTTAGCAATGGAAATTCCAGTCCCCATGTTGGTTTGAGGTCAGGGACTACCTGGATCAAAAACGGTGCTGAAGGACTGAGAAGAACCAGAACAGAAGCACCATCACCACTTTCTATGCTCCACAGAGGTCCTCAACAATCAAGATCAATCTCATCTCCATTGTACACGAAAGCCTGAGGAGAGTCCAGTTCAGGGTTTCTCAACCTTAGACTTTCCAACTTGGCACTTCTAAGATGGGTGGACTTCACTTCCCAGAATTTGGCAAGGTCCCTGGAACCACCCGACACTAGATTCATATTCCACAGAGCATTCTGGAACTAAAACAGTGTTTCGCAACTTGACAATTTTAAGATATGGGGACTTCAATTCCCAGAATTTTCCAGCTAGCAGGGAACTTTCTGGAACTTCCTGTCAATAGGTTCGCATTCAACAGAGAAACTCTGAAACAAACCAGTGTTTTCCCAAAACTTGACAACTTTAAAATAGATGGACTTCATCTCCCAGAATTGTTGGCTGGGGAATTCTGGGAGTTGAAGTCCACCCATCTTAAAGTTGCCAAGGTTGAGAAACTACTGAGATCTTCTTTTTCCCTTCAGGACTTTCTGCAATCTGACTTTCTTCTCCAGAAATTAAAAACTGGATGAAATCCTGGGCAAACCATTTCCCTTCACTCTTTGTCAGAATAATATACTTATATTCCAGAAACTGCAAAGAAAAGGTAAGGGAATGAACACATACAAATCTCTGAGATGCCACGAATCAAAGCCAATCCAGGAAAAAAATATAATCTGACTTAATAAAAACAGAGTCACTGAGGGTGAGTTGGGTGGTTGTATAAACTGTTCGCCTGGTGCGCCAGTTGTGCCCCTATCTGGACCGAGATGCCTTACGTACGGTCACTCACGCACTCGTTACCTCCCGTATAGACTACTGCAATGCTCTCTACATGGGGCTGCCCTTGAAGACCACCCGGAGGCTTCAGCTGGTGCAGAATGTGGCCGCGCGGGTAGTGATACTCCCATATTACACCCCTCCTGCGTGAGCTGGATTGGTTACCGGTTGTCCTCCGGATGAGATTTAAGGTGCTGGTACTTATCTTTAAAGCCCTACATGGCTTAGGCCCGGGATATTTGCAGGACCGCCTGCTGCCGGGAACGACTTCCCATCGCCCAGTGCGCTCACACAGAGAAGGCCTCCTCAGGGTGCCGTCGGCTAGACAATGTCGGCTGGCGACCCCCAGGAGAAGAGCCTTCTCTGTGGGAGCGCCAGCCCTGTGGAACCAACTCCCCCTTGAGCTTCGGATGGCCCCGGATCTCCGGTCCTTTCGCCACGGCCTCAAAACATTCCTTTTCCATCAGGCTGACCTGGACTGACGATAGGGATTTTTAAAATGTTTTTAAATTTTAATTTATTAATTTTAATTATTTTATTGGGGCTGTTAGTTTAATTCTGTTTAACTTTTACATTGCTGTATTTTTATTGTTGTTAGCCGCCCGGGAGATAGGGCAGCATATAAGTCCCAAAAATAAATAAATAAAAATAAATAAATGTGTTCCAACAAAAACAAAATAGTCCTTCGGGAGAAGGGCGGTATATAAATAAAATTATTATTATTATTATTAAAATAAATGCTGGTTTCCTTATCATAGGGACTAGAAGCTTCAGAATGGGTCAGGCGCAAGGGCAATTAGATTTTTGTTAAAAACAAAACAAAACAGCCCTAGGAACAAAAAGAGAGAAAGTAAATGAGTAACAGTGCAACAAATACGATCTTTTCTTTTTTATTTATTTTATTTATCTGCAGGCTTTGCAAGAAAGAGTTGGCCTTCGGCTGAAAAATTTAGCTACTTCAGACGCTTGGCTGAGGTCTCAGAAATTCTGCATTCCTTGTTTTGGTCCCTTTGAAGAGGGTGTGTATGTGTGTGTTCATGAGAAAGAAGGGGAAAATGTATCTGCAGGCAAAAACCATGTATATTACATTTCTCTTCCCTCCCCCCTCCCTACATTTTATTTTTTGCCTGTTCCTGAATTAAGGAGAGGGGGGAAAAACCACGGTTAACCTAAACCCTAAGGCAGCTTTAATTCTGGCACAGGAAGACACATTTCCACCCATGCAATTAAGTCAGAGGGGTGGTAAGCGTGCAGGTTGTCGTGTGTGCAAGCGTGAGCACTGAGCTAGTCTGATTGCACCCCAACAGATAAAACGAATCCCTTCATCTGGGCGCAAAACCAATTTAATCCCCCACTTTAATACCTCATCCTAGCTCAGTATGAGGCCTGTCTTTACTAGCTTCCCTTCCTCGCACGGGCGAAAAAACTAAAAATATCCCCTGTGCAAGTAATATCAGAGCGAGAGACAAAACTATAATACAGCATCAATCCTACGTGGAGCTAGTCCTTGATTTACCACCATTCGTTTAGTCACCGTTCGAAGTTACGACGACACTGAAAAAAGAGAGACTTTTTGCCCCTTAGGGCGACCGTTGCAGCATTCCTAAGCACATTGATTTGTGCTTCTTAGATTGTAAGCCACCCTGAGTCTTCGGAGAAGGGCGGGATATAAATGGGATTAAAAAAAAATTCCCCAGGATCACGTGATCAAAATTTAGGCACTTGGCAACTGGCTCATATTTAGGACGGTCGCAGTGTCCCGGGGTCACAGGATCCCCTTTTGTAACTTTCTGACAAGCAAAGTCCGCGTGGAAGCCAGATTCACTTAACAACCGTGTTATTAATTTCATAACTGCAGTGATTCGCTTAACGGTGGCAAGGAAGGTCGTGAAATGGGGCAGAATTCACTTAACAAATGTCTCACTTAGCAACAAAAATTTGGGGCTGAATTGTGGTCGTAAGTAGAGAACTACCTGTAATCAGCGGAACTTTCTTTTTAGGGACCGTTCAAAGCTGCAACGCTACTGCAAAAAAGTAAGTTACAACTGGTCCTCACACTTACAACTGTTGCAGTATCCCCACAATGACCTGATCAAAATTTGGGCATTTGGCAACCAGCACGTATTTATGATGGTTGCAGCGTCTCAGGGTCACCATATGTAACCTTCCCAGCTGGCTTCAGACACGCAAAATTAAGTGGGGGTAGCCGGATTTATTTAACAACCGCATGATTCATTTAGCAACTGCATTGATTACTTTAAAGCAGGGCTTTTCAACCAGTGGTACGGGTACCACCTGTGGTACATTGGCACCTGGCAGGTGGTACGCAACCATCCCAGAAAAGTGGTAGCGGGGAAAGGTAATGAACTGAACCGGTGGCAGCACCGCACAAGCCTGAGCGAGAGACGGCTGGAACTGCAGGGCTGTCAGGGCTCAGCGGAAGCACCAGGATCAGCATCAGGCTCCAGCTGGAGCTCGGCGCTGATCCTGGTGCTTCTTGTGAGCCCAGAGGAAGCGCCGATCAGCTGGAATGTTGCAGCATCCCCAGGGTCTTGTGATTTACATTCAGATGTATACCGATAGTCCTCGACTTATGACCATTCCTTTAGCGATCATTCGAAGTTACAATGCAAACAGCGACTTACGTCCATTTTTCACACTTACAACTGTTGCAGTCACATGATCCAAATTTGGGTGCCTTGGCAACTGACATGTACATATGACGGTTGCATGTCTTGGGCTCGTGTGATCACCATTTGCAACCTTCCCAGCTGGCTTCCAATAAGCAAACCCAATGGGGGAGGGGTGGGGAGGGAAGCCAGATTCACTTAACAACAGGATGATTCGCTTAACGACTGCAGTGATTCACTTAACAGCTGTGGGGGGGAAAAGCTCATTGAACAACTCCCTTGCTTAGCAATGGAAATTTGATAATTGTGGTCGTAAGTTGAGGAATACCTGCATGTCCAACCTCTGGAATCTGGTTTAAGGTTGTGCCCTCAATTCTCGCTTTCTGGGGAGCCCTGATGAACACCGGCAAGAGAAGTTGGGTTGGGTTAGCAATGAATCTACGCTATTCTAAGTGTGCCCTTACCAAGGCATTATAAAGTGGTATCAACACTTCACCTGATCTTGAGGGATAGAATCACGATCACGTGAAGTGTTAAAACCACTTTATAACGCCTTGGTAAAGCCACACTTGGAATATTGGTTGCCATATTGTAAATACTATTAGTACTACTACTACCACTACCACCACCACCACTACTACTACCACTAATAGTCATAGTAATAATAAAGTCGTGGGAACATAGGGTGGAGAATGAGAATGAGATCTTGTGGGACTTCCGAATACAGACAGATCGCCATTTGGAACACAACACGCCAGATATCGCAGTCGTAGAGAACTGAAGCGTACAGCTGATTGAGATCACTGTACCAGGAGATGCCAGAGTCGAAGAAAAAGAACTGGAAAAAATTACGAAATACTACAACCTGGCCATCGAAACTGCGCGATTATGGATGAAACGTGTAACAGGGATACCCATTGTCATCGGGGCACTGGGAACGATGTCCAAAAACTTCGCAAAATACATGAAGAAATTGCAGCTTCCTGCAATAACTCCAGCAGAGCTACAAAAAACTGCGCTACTCGGAACATCTTACATTTTAAGGAGATACCTGGTTGATACCTAGGATGCTGGCAGCAACCCGTTGTCAACCATCAGTGCCAGTCAATTTGAGTGTTCAATTGACTGAGTTTCATGTTTATGAATAAAAATTATATAATAATAATAATAATATCGCACAGATTGACTACAAGCAGCGGCATGACAAAGTAGCAACAATGGTGCATTGGAAGATCTGCAAGAAATATCATTTGCCAGTAAGCAAGAACTGGTGGGATCATAAAATAGAGAAAGTCATAGAAAATGATAAAGTTAAACCGCTCTGGGACTTCAGAATTCAAACAGACAAGCACCTGCAACATAACACCCCGGACATAACAATGGTCGATAAGAAAGACAAAAAAGTCTGGATAGTGGACCTGGCAGTGCCTGGAGACAGCAGAATAGATGAGAAAGAACTGGAGAAGATAATAAAATACAAAGACCTACAAATAGAAATAGAAAGACTGTGGCAAAGGCAAGTCATAGGCGCCTTGGGTGCAATCCCAAAACAACTGGAGCACCACTTGAACACCATCATCGGCATTGACAAATTCGCCATTAGTCAATTGCAAAAAACGGCCTTACTAGGAACTGCTTCCATCCTGCAACGAGATCTGTAATGCCATCAAACATCCACATCTGCCTATCCCGGGTCCTTGGTAGACTCGATAGGTAGACAAAAATGCCCAATCCAGTCTGAACATCTGGCTGACTGTGGACGATCAATAATAATAAAAGTTGGAAGGGACCTTGGAGGTGATCTAGTCCAACCCCCTGCTCAGGCAGGAAACCCTATACCAGGGGTCTGCAACCTTGACAACTTTAATGCAGCTATGAATTCTGGGAGCTGAAGTCCACAAGTCTTAAAGTTGTCAAGGTTGCAGACCCCTGCCCTATACCATTTCAGACAAATGGCTGTCCAGTCTCTTCTTAAAAACTTCCAGTGTTGGAGCATTCAAAACCTCTGGAGGCAGGTAGTTCCACCGATAAAGCTAAGAATAAAGATGTTGAGACTCCGGAAAGAGTGCAGAGAAGAGCAACAAAGATGATTAGGGGACTGGAGGCCAAAACATATGAAGAATGATTGCAGGAATTGGGTATATCCAGTTTACTGTAAAGAAGGATTAGGGGGTGACAGGATAGCACTCTTCCAATATTTGAGGAGCTGCCCCAAAGAAGAGGGGGTCCACCTCTTCTCCAAAGGACCAGAAGGCAGGACAAGAAGCAACGGATGGAAGCTAATCAAGGAGAGAAGCAACCTAGAACTAAGGAGAAATTTCCTAAAGTGAGAACAATTAACCAGTGGAACAACCTGCCTCCAGAAGTTGTGGCTGCTCCATCGCTGGAGAGATTGGACAACCATTTATCTGCAATGGTATAGGGTTCCTTGCTCGAGCAGGGGGTTGGACTAGAAGACCTCCAAGGTCCCTTCCCACTCTTGTTATTCTGAACCTGAGGTTTGGTGGAACGCTTTGTAGTGAACTGCAATCAGATCTTGGCAGATGCCCAGGAATCCAGCACGGACTCTGGGGACAAGCGGAGAATGGAGAAAGCAAAATTTATATCTCAATTAAGCCCAAGAAATGAAGCTGGGAATTTGCATATGCTTGTGGATGGCCAACTGATTAGAGGCTTGCCGAATAATTATTATTGCTAATATATTGTTTCTCTTCGGGTTTTCCTAGTTGAACGAACGATCAGTCCTTTTCAGGGAGGCATTATTTATTTAACAAATTTCTACGTAGCTCTTTGTCTTCATCCGTGTCAACCTGAGGAACAAATACAAGTAGTCTCCGACTTTCAGTACCTCATTTAGTGACCGTTTGAAGTTGCGACATTCAGATGCTGGGCAACCCACTCATATTTATGACAGTTGCAGTGTCCCCGTGTGTGTGTGTGTGTGTGTGTGTGTGTGTGACGTGATCCCATTTTTGCAACCTTCTGACAAGCAATGGGGAAGCCGGCTTCATTTAACAACCGTGTTCCTAACTTGAATGAACTGCAGTAATTCACTTAACAACCATGGCAAGAAAGATTGTAAAATGCGGCCTAATTCATTGAAAAGCTCTCCTTGCTTAGGAACAGAAGTTTTTGGCTCAACTGTGTCGTACGTTGAGGACTACCTGCCATAGATAACTCACAAAAAGCTCTTCTTTAAAAACCCAGTTTCATACAAGCGATCCTTGAATGACGACCCATCGTTTTGCAACCGTTTGAACGTACAACAGCCCTGAAGAAAAATGACTTATGACCGGTTCTTGCGCTTACGACCGTTTCAGTATCCCAATGGTCACGTGATCAAAAAATTGGACGCTTGGCAACTGACTCGTATTTACGATGGTTGTAGTGTCACAGGGTCACGCAATCACCCTTTGCGACCTTCCGACACTGGCTTCCCCTTTTGTTTGTCAAAAGGAGATCACGTGACTTCGGGACACTACAAACATTATAAATACGAGTCAGCTGTCAAGGATCCGAATGTAAATCACACTGCCCTGGGGATGGCTGCAATGCTCGCATATTTACGAAGGATGCAGTGTCCTGGAGGGTCACGTGATCCCCTTTTGCGACCTTCCGACAAGCAGAGTCAATGGGGGAAGCCAGATTCATTTAACAACCATGTTACACACTTAACAACTGTGGTGAACAACCTGCCTCCAGAAGCGGTGAATGCTCCAACACTGGAAGTTTTTAAGAAGAGACTGGACAGCCATTTGTCTGAAATGGTATAGGGTTTCCTGCCTGAGCAGGGGGTTGGACTAGATGACCTCCAAGGTCCCTTCCAACTTTATTATTAAAGACACTGCAATCTGACAGGATTTATGACCTTCACAGCCAGCTTCTGAAAAGCAATATCAATGGGGGAAGCCAGATTCACTTCACAACAACGGTCACAAGTGTGAAAAACCATCCTAAGTCCCTTTTTTCAGTGCTGTTGTAACTTCGAACAGTCACTAAATGGACCGTTGTAAGTCAAGGACTGTAATCCTTGGTAACAGAGGATGGGAACTCGCTCGTGGGAAAGTGCCAGCTGAGCTAGACTGGCTAAGGGCTTTTTCGTCCCTTTATTCGGAAATGCCACTCAAGGTACGGAGGCCTCTCAAGTGCAAAGCGGAACCCTGTTGCAAATTACACCCGGGTGTGCGGTCTCCCCCGCTGCCAACTCGATGCTTGTAATTCTGCACAAAAGTCATATCTAGAGACAATCTCTTACATTTGCGGCTTTAACTGTTTCAATCTGTTCCTTCAGTTGCCGGAGGCAGGAAGAGAGCAAAGCAGGGAGTCCATTTCTGCAACTGGAGAAAGTCCAAAATTGCAGAGGGAGGGAGTGATAACAAATGATAGTCCTCGACTTACGACAATTCCTTTAGTGACCGTCCAAAGTTACAATGGCACTGAGAAACGAGACTTGTGGCTGTTTTTCAGACGACCGTTCCCTATGGTCATGTGATCCCAATTCAGATACTTGGCAACTGACTCATATTTACGACGGCCGCAGTGTCCCGGGGTCACGTGATCCCCTTTTACGACCTTCTGACAAGCAAAGTCAACGGGAGAAGCCAGATTCACTTAACAACCATGCGACCAACTTTTAAAAATGACAGTGATTCACTTAACAACTGTGGCAAGGAAAGTCGTCAAATGGGGCAAAGCTCACTTAACAAATTGCTCAGTTCGCAACAGAAATTTTGGGCTCAGTTGTGGTCCGTAAGTCGAGGACTACCTTCAGTTATGACCACAATTGGGATTACAATTTCCACTGCTAAGCAAGGCGGTTGTTAAGTGAGTCGCGCCCAATTTTATGATCTTTTTTTTTCTATGGTCATTAAGTGAGTCGTGTGGTCGACAGGTGAATCTGGCTTCCCCCATTGATTTTGTTTGTCAGAAGCTGGCTATGAAGGTTATAAATGATGAATCACCACTGTTGTTAAGTGAGTGACATGGTTGTTAAGTGAATCTGGCTTACCAATTGACTCTGCTTGTCAGATGGTTGGAAAAGGGGATCACGTGACCTCGGGAGGCTACAAACATCATAAATGTGAATCAGTTGCCAAGCATCCGATTTTTGATCACATGACCATAGGAATGCTGCAACGGTTGTAAGTGTGAAAAATGATCATAAGTCAGCATCGTTCAATGAATGGTCATAAGTCTAGGACTACCTATACTACCCCTATTATTACGACTACTTCTATCCCAGGGGTCTTCAAAATTGGCCCTTTTATGACTTGTGGACTGGCTGAGGAATTCTGGGAGTTGAAGTCCACAAGTCATAAAAGGGCCAGGTTTGAAGACCCCTGCTCTATCTATCCTGTCTGCATATTCTTTTACAATTTAAGGAAGTGAGCATAATCTTCCCACTCACTTTCCCCACAACAACAACCCTGTGAGGTCGCTTGGCTTGAAAGGGAAGTCTGAACACTTACACAGGAAGTCCTTGACTTACGGCCACAACCAAGTCCAAAATTTCTGTTGCTAAGCGAGGCATTTTTTTAAACAGAGTTTTACCGCATTTTATGACCTTTCTTGCTGCAGTTGTTAAGTGAATCACTGCAGTGGTTAAGTCAGAAACACGGCTGTTAAGTGAATCTGGCTTCCCCATTGAAGCTCCAAATTTCTGTGGCTAAGCGAGACAAAGTTGTTAACTGAATTTTGCCCCATTTTACAAACTTTCTGGCCGCAGTTGTTAAGTGAATGATAATGATGATGACAATAATAACAACAACAACAATAACAATAATAATAATAAGAAGAAGAAGTTGGAAGGGATCTTGGAGGTCATCTAGTCCAACCCCCTATACCATTTCAGACAAACGTCTGTCCAGTCTCTCCTTAAAAACTTCCAGTGTTGGAGAATCTGGCTTCTTCACTGACTTTTCTTGTCAGAAGGTCGTAAAAAGGGGATCACCTGATCCCGGGACACTGTAACCGTCATAAGTAGGAATCAGTTGCCAAGCGTCTGATTTTTGATCATGTGACCATGGGGATGCTGCAATGGTCGAATGTGTGAAAAACAGTCAAAAGTCACTTTTTCCATTATAACTTTGAACTGTCACTACCTGTGCTTAAAAACGGTCTTCACCACTTTTGCGGCTGAAAAAAAACACACCTGCTTTCAAGTCTCAGCCAAACAACTTTTTGTCTAGGTTTTCTATTTTCTGAGACCAACTTATCTCCCTGCCTGGAGCGATATTTTTTTATTCCCTGAAATTAAGCTAAGGATCATTTATTAGGCTTACATTAGCGACATGAAAGCAGAATCAGATTAGCTCTTTCTGCATTTGAGCTTATGTTATGAAACCTATTGGGACTTTTATTATTATTATTTTTTTTCCCCTTCAAAGCTTGGACCTTAACTAATTTCCCAGAGGGAACGGGCTCAAGTTTTCCTCACGGAATGGAGAAAGGCGGTGCACTCTTCTTCAAAGTCTACTTCTTTCCCTCATTCTGGCTTCTCCTTTCCCTCAGAGATTTTAAACTTTTATAGTTGGTGCCTATTACAAAGATTTCATCTTTTGCAGCATGCAGAATGGTACAAGAACAAATTTTCTTTCCCCCCATACTTTGGCAGCTAAAAGAAACAGGAATCCTGCCTAGTCAGTGGCCCTGACTTCAGGGCTTCATCTTCCCCTCACACCTGAAAAGACGGCCATTTTGTGTGGTGCCCATATATAATTTTGTTTCACGTTCCAGAAAGACCAGGTTACCCTCGACTCACAACCCTTCGTTTAGTGACTATTTGAAGTTACAACAGCACTGGGGGGAAAAATGACTTATAGCCGTTTTTCACACATATGACCGTGGCAGCATCTCCGTGGTCACATGGTCAAAATTCAGATGCTTGGCAACTGATTCATATTTATGACGGTTGCAGTGCCTTGGGATCACGTGATTCCCTTTTGCGACCTTCTGACAAGCAAAGTCAATGGGGAAGCCAGATTCACTTAACAACCGTGTGACTAACAACTAGTGATTCACTTAACAGCAGTGCCAAGAAAGGTTGTAAAATGGGGCAAAACCCACTTAGCAAATGTCTCGCTTAGCAAAAGGAAATTTTGAGCTCAGCTAGTCTGCCATCCCAAAAATATAAATCCTGAATTCCAGCCAATGCTAAAACTAATTAAACTCTTCCCTGATTGCTAATGTATGTCATTTTGCCCATCAAGTGGAAATACCCATATGCACATCCAGAATTAAAATGAAGTCCTAGGGATAGAATCAAGATCACGCAAAGTGTTAATACCACTTTACAAGGCCTTGGTAAGGCCACACCTGGAATACTGCATCCAGTTTTGGTCACCACGATGTAAAAAAGATGTTGAGACTCTAGAAAGGGTACAGAGAAGAGCAACAAAGATGATCAGGGGACGGGAGGCTAAAACATATAAGGAATGGTTGCTGGAATTGGGGATGTCTCGTTTAATGAAGAGAAGGATGAGGGGGGACATGATAGCAGCATTCCAATATTTGGGGGGTTGCCGCAAAGAAGAGGGAGTCAAGCTATTCTCCAAAGCACCAGAAGGCAGGACAAGAAGCAACGGATGGAAACTAGTCAATTGGAGAGATCCAAGCTAAAATTAAGGAGAAATTTCCCGGGTTCTGCAACAGGTGATTCATGGGGATCAAACTGGGTTTATTAGTGGTAGGCAAATGAAAAACAATGTGAGGCATATAGTTGATGTGTTAGAGTTTTTGGAAAGGAACAACCAGACCCCTGCGGCACTAATTTTTTTAGATGCTGAAAAAGCCTTTGATCAATTGAATTGGCAATTTTTGATGAAAGTTTTAGATAAAATGAATTTTGGGGATAAATTTTTGCAACCAATTAGGGCATTATATCAAAAACAAACTGCCCGAATAATAGTTAACAATAGTCTGACTGAAGCTTGTAATATTGAGAAGGGCACAAGGCAAGGGTGTCCGTTATCGCCTTTGTTATTTGTGTTAACATTGGAGATATTACTGATAAAAATACGGAATTCGGAAAGAATTAAGGGTATACAAATTAGAGATCAGGATTATAGATTGAGAGCGTTCGCAGATGATCTGGTTGTTACGGTGACCCAGCCGGAGAACTCTGTTGTGGACCTGATGGAGATAATAATGCAATATGGGAAGGTTTCTGGATTTAAAGTTAACGCACAAAAAACTAAAATTCTAGCCAAAAATATGACAGCATCGCAAAAGGCCCTTTTAGAAGGATTAACTGGATTTGAGATTGCTAAAAGGGTCAAATATTTGGGGGTGTTTTTGTCACCCTCTAATACAAAGTTATATAAAAATAACTATGAAAGATTATGGGTAAAAATTCAAAAAGAAATGGAGAGCTGGGAAAAATTGCAATTGTCTTTGTTGGGGCGAATTGCAGCAGTGAAAATGAATATCCTGCCTAAATTTTTATTCTTATTTCAAATGATACCGGTTCTTAAGAAAGATTCTAATCTGGAGGAATGGCAGCGAGGTATCAACAAATTTGTCTGGGCAGGGAAAAGGCCACGAGTTAAACTTAAGATTATGCAGGATACTCGTGAAAGAGGTGGTCTTAAAATGCCCAATCTTAAATTATATTATGAAGCTGCTGCGTTAGCAGGAATAAGTGATTGGATTAATTTGACACAAGAGAGATTATTAAATCTTGAGGGCCATGACTTGTTGTTTGGCTGGCATGCATATTTGTTGTATGATAAGAAGATAGATAATGTGTTTAAAGTGCATATTTTAAGACAGGCATTGTTGAGAGTTTGGAAGAAGTATAGACATAAGCTAGATTGTAAGATACCATTGTGGGCAATCCCAAAACACGCAATAGAAAATATAAATGTTGGTTTTAAACATGATGTGACTACGTATAAGGAAATTTTAAGTCTGGAAAGAAATGTCTGGTGTCTGAAACCGTATAGCCTCTTGCGAGAAGAGAAGATTATTCAAACTTGGTTTCAATATACTCAGTTACGTGCCAGGTGGAAAGAAGATCAGAAAACTGGTTTTACAATGACTGATGAAAATCTGATAAAGCAAATTAGAAATCAGGGTCCAGCACATATCAAACGGATATATCTTGCATTGATAGAAATTGACTCAGAAACAGAACTTGTTAAAGATTGTATGATAAAATGGGCTCAAAATATTCAAGAAGTTATTACAATGGACACGTGGGAAAAGATTTGGGTGAGGAACGTAAAATTTACACAAGCTCAAAATTTAAGAGAGAACTTTTATAAAATGTTTTATAGATGGCATTTAGATCCTAAAAAGCTCGCAAGTATGTATCCGAATTATCAGCCCAAATGCTGGAGGTGCGGTGACGAAGATGCAACATATTTTCACATATGGTGGACTTGTAAAAAGGTTAAGGCTTTTTGGATAAAAATTTGGTGGAATATGCAGAAGATCTTCAAGCAAAAGATAAAGTTTTGTCCGCAATTCTTTTTGCTGGGTATAATTACAGAAGTTACTGTTGTGGACACTAAGTTGATGTTGAATTTAATTACAGCAGCAAGACTTCTAATAGGTCAGTATTGGAAGAAGGAGGAATTGCCGACTATAGATGAATGGACTTTAAAGGTTTCTGACCTGGCAGAAATGGCAAAGATCTCGGCTTATTTGAAAGATCATTCGCAAGAACGCTATATTATGGAGTGGAAAAAATGGATTGAATACCTGTATATCCAGAAGAAATATGGGACTAAAAAGTTTCATTTAGCATTTGAATAAGTCTTCCTTTCCTTTTTCTTTTTTCTTTTTTTTATATATGTAATATTAATATTGCTTGTAGTTATCTTATATGAGCTAGAGAGCGATAGATTTAAGAGTTTATTGTTGTTAGTATATGGATGTCTATGATTGTTCTTTGTTTTTATACCTTGTACTTAGCTCTGGGAAGTCGGGGGGGGGGGGAGAGGGGGGGAGGGGTAGGGAGGGATAGGTAGGGGAGGGGGAGGGGGGATTGTTAAAGATAAAATGTATTTTAAAACTTTTCAATAAAAAAAAAGGAGAAATTTCCTGATAGCGAAAACAATTGATCAGTGGAACGACTTGCCACCAGAAGTTTTGAGGGCTCCAACGATGGAAGTTTTTAAGAAGGGATTGGACAACCATTTGTCTGAAATGGTGTAGGTTTCCTAGCAGGGGGTTGGACTAGGCCAGGGGTAGGCAACCTTGGCTCTTTTATGACTCATGGACTTCAACTCCCAGAATTCCTGAGCCAGCTTGGCTGGCTCAGGAATTCTG
>NC_138202.1:6669233-6797384 GCF_964194415.1 Vipera berus
ATGACCTCCAAGGTCCCTTCCAATTCTGTTATTCTCTGTTCGAAGCCAAAGCTGACTTTGTAATAATGCCGCTTGGGGTGTGTGTGTGAAAGCCCTAATAAGCAAGCATATACATAGAATGAAGGCTACTGCTAAGCTTGTAAGCCGCCCTGAGTCTTCGGAGAAGGGCGGGATATAAATGGAATTAAAAATAAAATAAAATAAAAATTCAGCCCTGGACCGTTTCATGTCCAGCCACTTATAATGTCACAATTTTGAAGGAAACACTAACATTGCACCCCTAATGCACAAGTCAGAAAGGGGGACGAGAAAATATCTACAAATCTTTCACATCCTGGACATAAACTGTTTCAACTCCTCCCCTCACATTGCGTGACAAAACAACTAGACACAGGCAAGGCGTTTTTCCCTTGTGCCATCACTCTTCTGAAAACCTAATTCCCACAGCACTGTCTTTTGTCTAAAGATATTTACCCATATAGAAGGGCAGTACTGCTATAATAATATCAGATAATATTATTATCTGAAGGCTAAAACATGTGAGGGACAGTTGCAGGAATTGGGTAGGTCTAGTTTAATGAAAAGGACTAGGGGTGACAGGATATTTGAGGAGCTACCACAAAGAAGGGTGTGTGTATGTGTGTGTGTGTGTGTCAAGCTATTCTCCAAAGCCCCTGAAGGCAGGCCAAGAAGCAACGGATGGCAATTAATCAAGGAGAGAAGCAACCTAGAACTAAGGAGAAATTTCCTAACAGGGAGAGAACAATTAACCAGCGGAACAACCTGCCTCCAGAAGCTGTGGGTGCATCATCAGTGGAAGTTTTCAAGGAGAGATTGGACAATCATTTGTCTGAAATGGTAATGGGTCTCCTGTTTGTGCAGAAGGTTGGACTAGAAGGCCTCCAAGATCCCTTGCAATTCTATTATTCATCTTTCCTACTATCTTCTCCTATTGGTATCTTATAATTATATTACTTTGGTTTTTGTATGTACCAGAGCTTATACACTGGAGACAAATTTCTTCTGTGTCCAATCACACTTGGCTAATAATGAGTATTCTATCCTATCCTATCCTATTCTTATTCCTTTCCATATTCTATTCTATTCTATTCTATTCTATTCTATTCTGTTCTGTTCTGTTCTGTTCTGTTCTATTCTATTCTATTCTATTCTATTCTATTCTATTCTATTCTATTCTATTCTATTCTATTCTATTCCATTCTATTCTGTTCTCAATATTCTACTCTATTCTATTCTCAATAAAGATTCTATTTATTCTATTCTATTCTAAAGATTCTATTCTATTCTATTCTCAATAAAGATTCTATTCTATTCTATTCTATTCTATTCTCAATAAAGATTCTATTCTATTCTATTCTCAGTAAAGATTCTATTTATTCTATTCTATTCTAAAGATTCTATTCTATTCTATTCTCAATTAAGATTCTATTCTATTCTATTCTCAATAAAGATTCTATTCTATTCTATTCTCAATAAAGATTCTATTCTATTCTATTCTATTCTCAATATTCTATTCTATTCTATTCTCAATAAAGATTCTATTCTATTCTCAATAAAGATTCTATTCTATTCTATTCTATTCTCAATATTCTATTCTATTCTCAATAAAGATTCTATTCTATTCTATTCTCAATATTCTATTCTATTCTATTCTCAATAAAGATTCTATTCTATTCTATTCTACTCTACTCTATTCTATTCTATTCTATTCTATTCTACTCTACTCTACTCTACTCTACTCTACTCTACTCTACTCTACTCTACTCTATTCTATTCTATTCTATTCTCTCCTACCTTCCCTTCCCTTCCCTTTTCTCTCTTCTCTTCTCTCCTCTCCCCTCCCTTCCCCGCTCCTCCTCTCCCCTCTCTTCCTCCCCTAGCAGGCTTCTCTCTCTCTCCCAAAAACAAGATTCTCGCTAGGGAGAATCCCACCCAGCTACGGGCACCCTGGAGAACTGGACAGTAGCGTTCAGCCTCCCCAGAGAGCTACCACCACTTTTCCCCTGGAGATGCTGAAATAGGAAACCGAGCGCCCGGGGGATCCGAGGCAGACCTGACGCAAGAGAAGATTCTCTCCTCTGGGGAGTAGAGCAACAAAAAACAGCATTAATTAGTCCTCAGCGGTCCAGAACTCACGAAGGCTGAGTCAGGAGCCAGCCGCGTTGCGAAGGCTGGCGAAACCACGTGCTCACGTGCAGGCCTCGGCTTTTGGAGAACTGGCAAGCGGATTCTTTTTCCATCGTGAGTGAAAGTGGGGGACCCCACTGGTTGGCACTCTAGAACTGGGGCCTCCCCGCCCCAAGGGTCTCGTCCACAGTAGCCCCAAGATTTATTCCACACTTGAAATACGGCATCCAGTTTTGGTCGCCAGGATGTAAAAAAGATGTTGAGACTCTGGAAACAGTGCAGAGAAGAGCAACAATGATGATCATGGTCCTGGAGGCCAAAACAGAGAGGATAGGATGGGATGGGATTGGATAAGATAGAAGATAAGCTATAAGACAAGATAAGATGATAAGGTAGGGTAGAGTAGAGTAGGATGGAATGGGATAGGATAGGATGGGATAGGATGGGATGGGTAAGATGTAAGAAGATATAAGACAAAATAAGATGATAAGGTAGGCTAGGCTAAGATAAGGTAAGGTAAGATGATGATAAGTTAAGGTAAGGTAAGTTACCGGTAAGTTAAGTTGGTAAGGTGAGGTGAGGTGGGGTGAGGTGAGGTGAGGTGATGAGATGAGATAACCTTTATTGTCATTTTTTTTCCTGTGAACACACTGGCACACATTAAAAATGACATTTTTAATATGAATAACAATTGCAGAAATTGGGTAGGTCTAGTCTAATGAAAAGAAGGTGACATGATAGTAGTGTTCCAGTATCTCAGGGGCTGCCCCAAAGAAGAGGGAGTCAAGCTATTCTCCAAAGCACCTGAAAGCAGGACAAGAAGCAACGGATGGAAACTAACCAAAGAGAGAAGCAACCTAGAACTAAGGAGGAATTTCCTGACAGCGAGAACAATCAATCAGCGGAACAACCTGCCTCCAGAAGCGGTAGATGCTCCAACACTGGAAGTTTTTAAGAAGAGACTGGACAGCCATTTGTCTGAAATGGGACAGGATTTCCTGCTTGAGCAGGGGGTTGGACTAGAAGACCTCCAAGGTCCCTTCCGACTCTGTTATTTTGTTACTGAAACAGCCAGGAATCAGATTTCAGGAGATTTCAGCATCCTTGCAGCAGATTGGGGAATTCTCCGAGGATCGGTGCTCATCGTGTGCTCATCGTAGCTCTAACCGAGACGTTTTCTTGATGATTTTTTAGCAGCAATTTGTCACCGAGACCTCCCAGTCTAGCATACAGGGGGTCCCTGATTTACAACCCTTCATTTAGTGACCATTCAAAGTTACAACGTCACTGAAAAAAGTGACCTATGATTGTTTTTTCACACTTACCACTGTTGCAGCTTCCACATAGTCACGTGATAAGAATTCGGACATTTGGCAACTGATTCGTATTTATGACAGTTGCAGTGTCCCAGGGTCTTGAGAACATCCTTCTCACAAGCAAAGTCAAAGGGGGAAGCCAGATTCATTGAACGAAGGAGTTATTAATTTAAGAACTGCAGCGATTCACCAAACAAATGTGGTGAGCAAAGGCGCAAAATGGGGCAAAACTCGTTTAACAGCTGTCTTGCTCAGCAACAGAAAGTTTGGGTTCAATTGTGGTTGTTGAGGGCTGTCTGTACAGCCTGAAGATCTCCTGGTGGTCTCCTATTCCATGAGCAAATCTGGATTTGGGGTGGCCCAGTCTAGTGGGATAACCTAAATCGGGGGTTGGCAACATAGTGTTCAGAAGTGCGAATCTGTCTATGAACCATTGCTTGGATTCTGTAACGTGTGAGTGAGGACCACCATTATTGGCATTTATTTATTTATTTATTTATTTATTTATTTATTTTTATTACATTTATATCCCGCCCTTCTCCGAAGACTCAGGGCGGCTTACAAGCTTAGCAGTAGCCTTCATTCTATGTATATGCCTGCTTGTTAGGGCTTTCACACACACACCCCAAGCGGCATTATTACAAAGTCAGCTTAATTGCCCCCAACAATCTGGGTCCTCATTTTACCTACCTCAGAAGGATGGAAGGCTGAGTCAACCTTGAGCCTGGTGGGATGCGAACCTGCACTAATTGCAGGCAGCTGGTGTTACTTAAGGAGGCATTAGCCCACTGCTCCACCAAGGCTCAGGCACCAAGGCATTGTTTGTGTTGTGAGCAATGTGGACTGTGTTTCTGGCCAGGTCCACCCCGGGCACTTATTTTGTACAGCAAAAGCCTGGCTTCTTTGGAAACCATTTTGTGAGAGCGCCCACAATAGGGTCTCCAGTTGTTTTTAAGCAATTTTCATCTGGTCTGCCATCTTCGGAGCAAGATGATGACATGTCGCTGCTGCTATGTACATTTAATTTGGATCTATCTTTTTTCATTGTTTTAAAATATTTTTAGTTTTTTAATTGCAATCTATATGAATTGAGCAGGGGGCTGGACTGGAAGATCACCAAGATTCCTTCCAAGGTTTTTTGCCGGCTGGGGAATTCTGGGAGTTGAAGTCCACCCATGGGAAAGTGGTCAAGACTGAGAAACACTGAGATCGCAATTCGAATGGAATACACATAATCCTCAACACATGACCACAACTGAGCCCAAACTTTCTGCTGCTAAGTGAAAACTTGGTTCAGTGAGTTTTTACCACCTTTTTTGCATCCGCTGTTAAGCGAGTCACCGCAGTTGTTAAATGAGCCACAGGGTTGTGAAGAGAATCTGCCTTCCCCCATTGACTTTGCTTGTCAAAAGGCCGCAAAAGGGGATTCGCATGATCCCGGGGGGCTGCGACCGTCATAAATGTGAGTCAGCTGCCAAGGGTCTGAGTTTTGATCACGTGACCCTGGGGGATGCCGCAACAGTCCTAAGTGTGAAAAAAGAGGTCCTAAGTCACTTATGTTCAGTGCCCTTGTAACTTTAAAGCAGGGGTCTTCAAACTTGGCCCTTTGATGACTTGTGGACTTCAACTCCCAGAATTCCTGGGGAATTCTGGGAGTTGAAGTCCACAAGTCATCAAAGGGCCAAGTTTGAAGACCCCTGCTTTAAATGGTCACTAAACGAATTACTGTAAACTGGAAGATGTAGCGATTAAGTAAGGCCCAGGGGTCTCCCTCGGTTGCAGACCCAGCCAGGTGGCAGGTGAGGAATGGCGGGGGCTCCATGGCATCCAAGGGGGGCTCTTCCTGCCTTGGGCAGCCCCTCCCTTCCCGATCTTTTCGGAGCCAAGTTGGAAAAGTGGAGGAATGCATCCTGGCACTTTCCAGCTCAGATGATGGAAACCAGAAGCCAGTCTGAGTAAGAGGGAGGGAGGGACCGTCCAAAGACCCGGAGAGCCCTTGTTTGCTGATTAAATTCCTGAAAGGAATTGCAGGAATTGAGTAAGGCCAGTCTAGCGGAAAAGAAGGACGAGGGGGGACATGATAGCAGTCTTCTAGTATTTGAGGGGCTGCCCCAAAGACGAGGGGGGAGTCAAGCTATTCTCCAAATCCCCTGAAGGCAGGACGAGAAGCGACACTAATGGACACGAATCAAGGAGAGAAGCAACCAGGAACTACGGAGAAATTTCCTGACAGTCGGAACAATTAATCAGTGGAACTACCTGCCTCCAGAAGCTGTAGATGCTCCATCGCTGGAGGTTATTAAGAGACTGGACAGCCACTTGTCCGAAATGATATAGGGCAGGGGTAGGCAACCTTGGCTCTTGTACGATAGCCAAGGTTGCCCAGAGGGCAGGAGAAGAGACAATGGATGGAAATTGATCAAAGAGAGAAGCAACTTGGAATTAAGGAGAAACTTCCTGACAGTGAGGACAATTAACCAATGGAACAACCTGCCTCCAGAGGTGGTGAATGCTCCAACACTGGAAGTTTTTAAGAAGAGATTGGACAGCCACTTGTCCGAAATGATATAGGGCAGGGGTAGGCAACCTCGGCTCTTTTATGATAGCCAAGGTTGCCTATCCGTGATACAGGGTCTCCTGCTTGAGCAGGGGGCTGGACTAGAAGACCTCCAAAGCCCCTTCCAGCTCTGATTGAATCCTAACCATTCTCTCTCTCTCTCTCTGATACATTCCCTCTTTCACACACAGATTCTTCCCTTCTCCTATTCCCAGTGAGCGCAGTGCAAAGGCACAGGACCCCGAATCTGCAAAACCGGGGCCAAATGCAGCCTTTTGAAGGGAGTATAAATATACGTAGACACATATATAAAATAGGCACCCTGCTTTTTATACATGCTCGTGTAAAGTACACACACACACACACCATACAGAGACACACAGCCATAGGGGTATTGCTGCTTCTTTTGTACACAGTCACATATACATACACACAGATAAACACACACATACACACCAACAGGCGTCCTGCTCCTTCTTTTATTTATGTGTGCACGGGCAGGACCGCCCACACACACACACACACACACACACACCAAGTAGGGAGTCCTGCTCCTTCTTCTAGCACACACAAACACACAAACACACACACACACACACACACACAAACCAAGTAGGCGGTCCTGCTCCTTCTTGTTACATACACACACACACATAGACACACACAGTCTCTAGAGTTCTGATTGGACTTCAGACTCT
Organism: Vipera berus; assembly: GCF_964194415.1. Classification (NCBI taxonomy): domain Eukaryota; kingdom Metazoa; phylum Chordata; class Lepidosauria; order Squamata; family Viperidae; genus Vipera; species Vipera berus. The sequence goes on from NC_138202.1 coordinate 6,675,953, forward strand.
GAAAGCTGTTGAAAATTTCTCGCTCTCCCTCCCTCCCTCCCTTCTTCCTTCCCTTCTTCCTTCCCTTCCTTTTTCTTTTCTTTCTCTTCCTTCCTTCCTTCCTTCCTTCCTTCCTTCCTTTTTTCTCCCTCTCTCTAGTCCAAGAAAAGGGGCGGGCTTTTTTTGTAAAAGGGGAGTGGGTTTTCCTCCAGCCCCCCCTCCCATTTCCCCCTTTTACCCATTCCCCTCCTCTCCGCCTTCTCCCTCCCCTCCCCTCCCGTGCCCTCCCTCTCTCCTTCTCTCCCTTCCCCCAGGGATCCGTTCTCTCCCATCTGAAACCCGGGATCCCTCACACACACGCGCGTATATAAATAGCCTCGTCTCTTTTGTTCTGCGAGAGGAATCCGAGATCGCGTCTTCCCGGAAGAGGCTTTTATTTTATTATAATTTTTGGCAGCATTTGGGACCCCAGACCCTTTTTTTCCCTCAGGCTCAGACACCTGTGCACACAAACACAAGACACGTGCGCACAAACGGACATGTTTCACTTGGTTAAAGCCTTCAACATCCCTCCCCCCCTCCTCCGCCCCCCTCCCCACTTCTGAGCTGTAAACCACAATTTTTTGCTCAAGGCTGGAACCTTTCATTTAAAAAGGCCCCTCCTCCTAACTAGCACAGGTAGTCCTCGACTTACAACCATTTGTTTAGTGACCATTCCTAGTGACCGCTGTACTGGAAAAAGGGACTTATGACCGTTTTTCACACTTGCGACCGTTGCACGTGATCAAAATTCGGACTCTCGGCTACGGACTCACATTTATGACGGTTTGCAGTGTCCCAGCCTGACAAGGAAAGTCGATGAGAAAGCCAAACTCACTTAACAAATTGTGTCATTAACTGAACAACTGAGGTGATTTGCTTAGCCGCTGTGGCGACAAAGATCGTAAAATGGGGCAAAACTCACTTAGAAATGTCTCCCTTAGCAACAGAAGCTTTGGCCTCAAATAATAATAATAATGATGATGATGATGATGATGATGATGTTGGAAGGGACCTTGGAGGTCATCTAGTCCAACCCCCTGCTCAGGCAGCAAACCCTATACCATTTCAGACATATGGGTGTCTAGTCTCTTCTTAAAAACTTCCAGTGTTGGAGCATTCACCACTTCTGGAGGCAGGTAGTTCCACTGGTTAATTGTTCTAACTGTCAGGAAATTTCTCCTTAGTTCTAGGTTGCTTCTCTCCTGGATGGGTTTCCATCCGTTGCTTCTTGTCCTGCCTTGTGGTCGTAAGTCGAGGATTATCTGTATAATTGCATGGAGGGTGGTGGGGAGAGAAAATCAAAACAGCTCAGCCAAGCTTCAATTAATCATAGTGTGGTGCCGAGATACGATTAAACCTGGCACAAGGCTTAGGATGTGGGTTTTTTGGGGGGGGGAGGGGGAGGAAGATAAAGTTCTTTCTGCCGGCAGCTGGATCAAAGCCCTCCTATGCTTTGAATTATTCAGGTTTCTAGTCCCTATGATGGACAACCAGAACGATGTTTGGATCTGCAGGCAAAACAGTAGCCGTGCCAGGGAATGATGAAATGGAGGCTTATGCATTCTTGGATCCTAGTCCACTGCGTCCGTAAGGGGGAAAAAAAAAACCAAAACAACCGCCCCCCCGCCCCCCGTTTTATGTAATGATGTCCTGGCTAGTAGTAGTAAGAGGCTGCCAAAGAGGGCAGAATTTTGAGTTGCAAAATGGGAGAGGCCGGGTTAGTTTGCCGCTGGGGCCTGTTTGGTTTTGAGCTCTGGTGTTGGAGAAGGCGTTGGAAAATCCTGCAGATAGCCAAGGACATAAACCAGGGGTCTTCAAACTTGGCCCTTTTATGACTTGTGGACTTCAACTCCCAGAATTCCTCAGCCAGGCACACTGACTGAGTAATTCTGGGAGTTGAAGTCCACAAGTCATAAAAGGGCCAAGTTTGAAGACCCCTGACATAAACAGATGGATCCTCAAAAAAAAAAAAAAAACACGCCCGGAAGGCACAAATGGCCAGCCTCAAATTATCATATTTTGGACCAGGGATGTAAAGTCCCAGCTCCTTGGAGAGGGCTCCGATGGTGGGAAAGATGGGAAGGGAAGAGGAGGGGGGAAAAAGGGGAGGGGAGGAGAAGAGACAAATAGGGGAAAAGGCAAGAGGAGGGAGGGGAGAACTGGAAGAGAGGGAGGGGGAAGGAAGGAAGGAAGAGGAGAGGTGAGAGACGAAGGAAGGAAGGAAGGAAAGAGGAGAGGAGAGGAGAAACTGGAAGGAAGGGAAGGCGAAGGAAGGAAGAGGGGAGGAGAAGAAGCAAAGAGAAGGAGGGAGGGAGGAAGCAAGGAGAGGGGAAGGGAGAACTGGAAGAAAGGAGAAGAGAGGGAGGGGAGAAGGAAAGAAGAGGAGAGAGGGGAGGGGAGGAGAAGAGACAAAGACGGGAAGGGAGGGAGGGGAGGAGAGAGCTGGGAGAGAGGGGGAGGGGAAGTAAGGAAGAGGAGAGGGGAGGGGAGGGGAGGGGAGGAGAAGAGACAAAGAGAGGGAGAGAGGAGAGGAGGGAAGGGAGAAGAGGGGAGGAAACAAAGAGAGGGAGAGAGGGAAGAATGGAAGGAGAGAAGAGGAGAAAGGGAGGGGAGAAGAGGAAAGGAGACAAAAGAACGAAAGACAGGGAAGGGAGAAGGAAAGGAAGGGAGGGAAGAGGAGGGGGAGGACCAGCAGCAAGGGGAATATTTCCATTTTTTTTTATTTTTTATTTTTTATTTCCACTTTTATATCCCGCCCTTCTCCGAAGACTCAGGGCGGCTTACAAGCTTAGCAGTAGACTCAGCTGCATCCATGAAGGACCACGTTAGTCCCAGATGCTCCTCAAGAACCCACCTGTGGCTGCTAAGAGGGACCTCTAGTACAGGGGTAGGCAACCTTGGCTCTTTGATGACTCGTGGACTTCAACTCCCAGAATTCCTGAACTCCCAGAATTCCTGAGCCAGCCATGCTGAGGGGAAAGGGAGAGGTTTCCAAGCTGAGCCATGCTGGCTGAGGAATTCTGGGAGTTGAAGTCCACGAGTCATATAGTGGCCTAGGCCGAGGCCGCGGGAGGCAACCTCGGCTCTTTTATGACGCGTGGACTTCAACTCCCAGAATTCCTGAGCCAACCTGGCTCAGCTTGGAAACCTCTCCCTTTCCCCTCAGCATAGCTGACTCAGGAATTCTGGGAGTTGAAGTCCAGGAGTCATAAAAGAGCCGAGGTTGCCTACCTCAAGGAGCTTCTCTATCTGCTCAAAGCAGAGAAGAAAAATATACAGGTGGTCCTCCACGTACGTCTACAATTGAGCACCAAATTTCTGTCACAAGGCGAGACAGTCATTAAGCGAGTTTTGCCCCATTTTTAGGACTTTCCTGGCCCCATTCGTTAAGTGAATCGTTGCAGCTGTTAAGTGGGTAACACGGTGGCTAAGCGAATCTGCCTTCCCCGTGGACTCTGCTTGTCAGAAGGTCGCAAAAGGGGGTCACGTGATCCCGGGACGCTGCAAGCGTCGTAAATACGAGTCAGTCGCCAAGCATCCGAATTTGGATCACGTGACCGCGGAGAGGCTGCGATGGTCATTAAGCGTGAAAAAGTGGCCACGTCAGCTTTTTTCAGTGCCGTTGTAACTCTGAACGGTCACTAAACGAAAGGCTGTAAGTCCAGGGCTATCCGTAAGAAATGGATGTGCGAATGTGGAGTCCTGTATGGAGTACCAGCGGGAAGGGCTTAATCAGTGACGCAAGCGCTCTTTTTTTCAGACGTCGCCTTCCGTTCACCTGCTAAACTCTAAATGTGGGTTAATCAAGCCCAGCTACAAAGTTCGTCACTTGGGCTGTGCCAAACAAAGGAGATGATGGCTTAAAGCGATGGCCTGCTTCATCCAGCCTCACACGTGGAATCAAAGAGTGGGAAGGGACCCTGGAGGTCGTCTAGTCCAACCCCTCGTTCCTTCTTCCCTTCCCCTGGCTACCTGAAGGAACCAGGCTCCCCAACGTACCCGCCCCCCCCAAGAGTGCAAACAGCTCCTTAGCATTTGGGGGTGTCTGCCAAGCTCGGCCACTCCCCCCCCCACCAATTAAAGAGCAAAACAAAATTTTAAAAAAGCCTTAGAGCTGTAAGCAAAATATCCGTTGTGAAACTCCTCTCTGATCCCGGGGATTCCCTTGAGACCCCAAACCGCTTTTAGAAGAGAGGCTTTCTTCCCCAAAGCAATCAATGCTGGCTTGAAAGGCGTAATTTTAGCTCTGAAGGAGGATTGATTGGGGGGGGGGCGAGGGGGAGGGAAGGGGGCTTCCAGGATCCAAATTGCCCATCCCACAAAAGAAGCTGGAAATGCAGTCAGACCTCCTCCTTGCTTATTCCTCTCCTTCTAATCCTCTCGTCCTCCTCTCCCCCTTGCTCTCCTCTTCTTCTCCTTCTCTTCTTCTTCTCTTCCTCTTCTCCTTCTCCACCATTCCTTCCTTCCCTTTCTCAATTACTCCTCCTCCACCACCATTCCCTCCTCCCCTCCTTCTCTATTATTCCCCCTCCTCCTCCTTCCCAATTCTTCCTCCTCCACCATTCCTCCTCCTCCTCCTCCTCTCCTTCTCCATTACTCCTCCTCTCCTTCTCTATTACTTCACCTCCTCCTCCTTCCCAATTCCTCCTCCTCCACCATTCCTCCTCCTCCTCCATTTCCCCTCCTCCTCCTTCTCAATTATTGCTCCCCCTCCTCCTCCACCACCACCATTCCCTCCTCCCCCTCTCCTTCTCTATTATTCCTCCTTCCCAATTCCTCCTCCACCACCATTCCTCCTCTTCTCCATTCCCTCCTCCCCCTCTCCTTCTCTATCACTTCCCCTCCTCCTCCTTCCCAATTACTCCTCCTCCTCCACCATTCCTCCTCCTCCTCTCCTTCTCCATTCCTCCTCCTCTTCCACCATTTCCCTCCTCCTCCTTCTCAATTATTGCTTCTCTTCCTCCTCCTCCACCATTCTTCCTCCTCTTCTCCATTCCTTCTCCTCCTTCTCCACCATTCCTCCTCCTCCTCTCCTTCTCCATTCCTCCTCCTCCTCCACCATTTCCCCCTCCTCCTCCTTCTCAATTATTGCTCCTCCTCCTCCTCTCCTTCTCCATTACTCCTCCTCCACCATTTCCCCCTCCTCCTCCTTCTCAATTATTGCTCCTCCTCCTCCTCTCCTTCTCCATTACTCCTCCTCCACCATTTCCCCCTCCTCCTCAATTATTGCTCCTCTTCCTCTTCTCCTTCTCCATTACTCCCCCACTTCCTCCTTCCCAATTACTCCTCCTCCTCTTCCACCATTTCCCTCCTCCTCCTCAATTATTGCTCCTCTTCCTCCTCCTCCTCCATTCCTCCTCTTCTCCATTCCTCCTCCTCCTCTCCTTCTCCATTACTCCTCCTTCTCCACCATTCCTCCTCCTCCTCCACCACCATTTCCCTCCTCCTCCTCAATTATTGCTCCTCTTCCTCCTCCATTCCTCCTCTTCTCCATTCCTCCTCCTCCTCTCCTTCTCCATTACTACTCCTTCTCCACCATTCCTCCTCCTCCTCCTCCTCCTCCTCCACCACCATTTTCCCCTCCTCCCCCTTCTCCATTATTGCTCCTCCTCCTCCTCCTCCACCACCATTTCCCCCTCCTCCTCCTTTTCCATTATTGCTCCTCCACCTCCTCCTCCTTCTCCACCATTCCTCCTCCTCCTCTTCCCTCTTTGAAGAATGTTTCCAACACATCATACCGACAGGCTTGTTTTGATAATTTCATTCAGACACCTTCCCTCCCCAAAGATGCTATGTGGAGAAGGGTGGAGGGTCAAGGCCCCTTCTCCCTCATTCCAGAGAACAGGCAGTGGAACAAAAGATTCAACTTATAGAAAAGCCATTTCAGAAAACTGCCAATTGATCAGGGGGAAAATACTACATATTTTTTTTCTTTTAAAAAAAAGCAGCTCTCAGTGGCAACAAGATCCACAGAAATGATATCTCCCCTTCAATGCGTGTGTTCGAAATGAGGCTAAACCACCAAAAGCCTGGGATGTTTTAATCTGAATCCTGGCACCGAGAAAGGAGTGGGGCTGGATGGCCTTAAGGGTCCCTTAGCCAACTCGGTGTTGGAAACAGACCTTTTGTTAATTTTGATCAACATTTCCATTGCCTTAAAGTAATTTTTCTCAACCTTGGCCACTTGAAGGTGGGTGGTGGACTTCAACTCCCAGAATTCCTCAGCCAGACATACTGGCTGGGGGAATTCTGAGAATTGAAGTCCACCCACCTTAAAGTGGCTACGGTTGAGAAACACTGGTCCTATAGGCTAGCTGGGGAATTCTGGGGGTTGAAAGTCCACAAAATGCTGGTTGGGGAATTCTGGGAGTTGAAGTCCACACATCTTCAAGCTGCCAAGTTTAAAAAAAAACTGCCCTAAAGAATTATCGTGAATATAAATAAACCAATTTGCTACAAGATGTTCTATTCCCTTCTCTTTTTTTTCCTAATTGCTTGTTTTTTTTCATTTTAAAACAGCAGATTGTATTTACCGATCTGAAATGGGTGAGTACTTTTTCCTAACATTTTTCCCCCCGACTTTGTACTGTACTGCGGCCCTCGTCAGGCCTTCCCTCCGCCTCCATAGTTGTTAGAGCAGGGGTCCTCAACCTTGGCAACTTTAAGACTTGTGGACTTCAACTCCCAGAATTCCTCAGCCAGAGGAATTCTGGGAGTTGAAGTCCACAAGTCTTAAAGTTGCCAAGGTTGAGGACCCCTGTGTCAGAGGACTGTCAAACCACTTCCTTTTTTTTCTTCTCCCTATTATCAAACTTCAAAACTATTTTATTCCCATTCAGCTGGAAGGATCTCATCATCTCTCTGCCCCTAGGGATCCTGTTGCCAGCTGAGGTTCTGAGTTGTTTCAACTGGCTGCTATTTTATTCATTCCCTTATTCTTCTATAAAAAAAAATGTGTTGCTGCTTCTATTTATCAAAGGATAAAACACAATTTCCACCTAGCCAAGTGCAAACAAGACAATCGCCTTATACTAACCAGCTATGAAAACCAACTGGGTGATTTTGGCCAGTCCCCAGGATAAAGTGAGCTCTAGCCCTGCCTTAGGCATGAAAGTCAACTACGTGATTTTGGGCCAATCCCCGGGAGACAGTAAATTCTAGTTCCAACTTAGATATGAAGGCCAATTGGGTGCCTTTGGGCCAATCACCATTAGGTGGTGAGTTCTAGTCGCGCCTTAAGGCACAAAAGAGCTTTGGTGGAGCAGTGGGCTAATGCCTCCTTAAGTAACACCAGCTGCCTGCAATTAGGGCAGGTTCGCATCCCACCAGGCTCAAGGTCGACTCAGCCTTCCATCCTTCCGAGGTAGGTAAAATGAGGACCCAGATTGTTGGGGGGCAATTAAGCTGACTTTGTAATAATGCCGCTTGGGTGTGTGTGTGAAAGCCCTAATAAGCAGGCATATACATAGAATGAAGGCTACTGCTAAGCTTGTAAGCCGCCCTGAGTCTTCGGAGAAGGGCGGGATATAAATGGAATTAAAATAAAAAAATAAAAAATAAAAAGTGGGGTGGGTGACTTTGGGCCAATCACCAGAAGACTGGGAGTTCTAGTCCCGCCTTAGGCACAAAAGTAGGGTGGGTGACTTTGGGGCAATCCCCAGGAGACGGTGAGTTCTAGTCCCACCTTAGGCGTGAAAGCCGCCTGGATAACTTTCGGCCAATCCCCAGGAGACGGTGAGTTCTAGTCCCGCCTTAGGTAAGAAAACCAGCTGGGTGACTTTGGGCCAATCCCCAGGAGACAGTGAGTTCTAGTCCCGCCTTAGGTAAGAAAGCCAGCTGGGTGATTTTGGGCCAATCCCCAGGAGACGGTGAGTTCTAGTCCCGCCTTAGGTAAGAAAGCCAGCTGGGTGATTTTGGGCCAATCCCCAGGAGACGGTGAGTTCTAGTCCCGCCTTAGGTAAGAAAACCAGCTGGGTGACTTTGGGCCAATCCCCAGGAGATGGTGAGCTCTAGTCCTGCCTTAGATAAGAAAGCCAGCTGGGTGACTTTGGGCCAATCACCAGGAGACGGTGAGTTCTAGTCCCGCCTTAGGCATGAAAGCCGCCTGGGTGACTTTCGGCCAATCACCAGGAGACAGTGAGTTCTAGTCCCGCCTTAGGCATGAAAGCCAGCTGGTTGAAGTCCACAAGTCTTAAAGTTGCCAAGGTTGAGGACCCCTGCTCTATTGGTAAAATCTGACGGAAATCAAAAGAATTACAAACTAAACAAAATATTGAATAGGCTATTTCTATCCATTCAAAAATCCAGAGATGCAATGCTTTCACTCAGTGTTTCTCAACCTAGGCAACTAAACAAGTGACTTACGACTGGTCCTCACACTTACGACCATCACAGCATCCCCAGGGTTATGTGAATCAGAATTTGGGTATTTGGCAACCCGCATGTACGTACGACGGTTGCAGGGTCCTGGGCTCATGTGATCACTATTTGGGACCTTCCCGGCCATTCCCTGTGCTGGCTGGGGGATTCTGGGAGTTGAAGTCCACCCTTCTTAAAGTTGTCATGATTGAGAAAGACGGAGCTAGACCCTGAAGTTTCTCCAGAGCGGAATTCTCTCTAGCATAGGGTTCTTTGAACTTGGCCCTTTGATGACTTGTGGACTTCAACTCCCAGAATTCCTCAGCCAGCGTCCCTGGCTGAGGAATTCTGGGAGTTGAAGTCCACAAGTCATCAAAGGGCCAAGCTTGAAGACCCCCTGCTCTAGCACCTCAAGGAAGCTTATCCAGAGAGCTTGGCTTCATCTGAACAACAAGCACTTTGCGAGGTAGACCCCTTACAAACCAACCGATGAAGCTCCAATTAGTCAGCGCTGTTTGGGCTTAGAATCTGGGCTTGTTTCTCTCCCCACCCACCCCTGTTCTAATCCAATATCAATCTCATTGCCACGCTAACTTTTCTCTTGCGATTCTCAGCACAACACAATTCGCTGCAAGGAACAGCATTAACGGTATTACAGTATATTAAATGCACATTAAATCCCCGGCAGGTTTTTTTTTCCTTTTTTCTTTTATTCCACCCACTTCCCCATTTTTTTTCCCGCCCTAGCCTCTTTTCACCAGTTCATCAGAGAGATGTCAGCATGAAAATGGTTGGGTATTGATATAGAAAAATGGCTTTTTGTGAATTGGACGTTGGCTTGTACCAAATAAGATTATTAAAAAAAAAACTCGCTTTTGTTCTTTCTTTTTTTAAAAAAAATCTCTATGCAGCTAGAGATATTCGAGATTTGTGGCAGAGGAGACATGTCTCTATCATGGAATCTAGGTTAAAAATAGTTGGGATATTTCTTCTTCCTGCTAAGAACTCCCTAATACGGGTAATCCTCGGCTCACAACTGCAGTGGAGCCCAAAATTTCTGTTGCTAAGTGAGACATTTGTTAAGTGAATTTTGACCCATTTTATGACCTTCCTCGCCATGGTTGCTAAGTGAATCTGGCTTCCCCCATTGACTTTGCTTGTCAGAAGGTCGTAAAAAAAGATCACAGGATCCCGGAACACTAGCAACCGTCATTAATATGAGACAGTGTCTGGATTTTGATCACGTGACCAAGGAGACGCTGCAACAGCTGTAAGTATGAAAAGCGGTCATAAGTCGCTTTTTTCAGTGCCGTTGTAACTTGGAATGGTCACTAAGTGAACTGTCGTAAGTTGAGGACTACCTGTAAGACATGTCCCCACGTCAGAATGCTTCGTAAAAGAGCCCAAGGGTCAGATTCTGTGCTTGTTTTCCCCAAAAAATAAATTAAAATTTGAAGATGAAAAAAAAAAACCTTTTTCTTTTTTCGCTCCTGCTTTGGGCAAAGGGTTGGACTAGATGATCTCCAAGGTCCCTTCCAGCCCTACGATTCTATGAAGATCTCTTAATCAGGAGATATGAAAGAGTCAGGATGGGCTTTTGCTTAGACTGCAAGCATTTTTTCCCCACATGGATCCAATTAGAACGCAGACCCATTTGAAAATAAAATAAAAGAAAACAAAAGTGGCCACCTGTTCTGACTCAAGAGACCCACAAGATTTTCCCACCTCTTTTCACGTTCTGTTCCAGGCGCCTTTCGCACCTACGCGCCATCCAGATAAATTTCTCCCCACGTGGAGGATGCCATCTGCTGTCTCCCCTTTTCGGCACTTGCTCCAATCCGTTCAGCAAAGATGCCCCCCCCCACCCCACCCTTTGCCAGATCCAGGTGTGGGGTTCCAATCTGGGCCAATTTTCAGTAGAGAATCCTGCATTTTGGGTTTTCTCCGCCTGTATTGCCCAGGTGACACCATCTAGCAAAGTCTGTGACTCCCAGAATTCTCTAGCCAGCAAGGAAGGAAGGAAGGAAGGAAGGAAGGAAGGAAGGAAGGAAGGAAGGAAGGAAGGAAGGAAGGAAGGAAGGAGGGAAGGAGGGAAGGAAGGAAGGAAGGAGAGAAAGTGAGAGAAAAGAGGTGAGAGAAAGGAAGGAAGGGATGAAGGAGAGAAGAGGAAAGAAGAAAGGGAGGAGAAGAAGGGAGGAAGGTAAGAGGGAAGGAGGAAGGAAGGGAGAAGAGAAAGAGTGAGAGAAAAAAGAGGTGAGAGAAAGGAAGGGAGAAGAGAAAGAGAGAGCAAAAAGTGATGAAAGGAAGGAAGGGATGAAGGAGAAGAAAGAAGAAAGGGAGGAGAAGAAGGGAGGAAGGTAAGAAGGAAGGAAGGAAGGAAGGAAGGAAGTACAGTAGAGGAGGGAGGAAAAGGAGAAAAGGGAAGGGAAGGGAAGAGGAGAGGAGAGAGAAACCAAGCAAGAGTAGGAGCAGAAAGGAGGAAAGAAGGGAGAAGAGGTGAGGAAGGAAGGAAGGCAGGAGGAAGGCAGGGAAGGATAAGAAGAGAAGGGAAGAAGAGGTGGGAGACACAGGAGAGAAGGAGAGGTAGAAGAGGAAGCAAGCAAGCAATGAAGGACGAAGAAAAGAAGGTTATCAAAAGAGAGAAAGTAAGTGCCCCCCCCTCCCGCCTTTACCACAATGCTAATTTCCCGTCTCTTTATGAACCTGAAGATGCGTGGACTCCAACTCCCAGAATTCCCCAGCCAGCCATGGCTGGCTGGGGAATTCTGGGAGTTGAAGTCCATGCCTCATAAAGCCCCTGAGGTTGAAAAACACCAATGTTAGAGCTGAGGGAAGGCATCCCTCCTTCCTTCCATCCTCCTGGCTTCAGCTGGAACGAAAAGGGGGGGTGGGTGGGAGAAAGGAGGGGAGGGATAGAAGATATATTAATTTATCTTCAAAAACCTTCTGGCCGGGGCGGAGCAATCTCGCTCCAATCAGCCCTGTGTCTCAGGAAGCTTTAATGAAGGTGCGGTGGGGAGGGCGGAGGGGACAACGCAGATTAATATTTTATTTGTGGGAAGCCTAAATGGGGCTATCCATCATCCTTCCCTACCCGAGGGGTGAGACGGTCTCCGATTATTAGAGGAGCACAGAAAAAACGTGTGTGGGGTGGGATGGGGTGGGGTGGGGGGTTTGGACCGAGGATAATAGCAATCCTCATCATATTAATTGGGGAGAAATTTCCTCCCGGTTGGAGATGAAGATATCAAAGTGAAACCTGATCTGACAGCTCAAGATGCCCGTGTTTTGCGAACGCAGATCCGCCAGCTCTGGAAAAGACCGGAAGCTTCTAGAAACATCCTGTTCTATTCTAACGGAAGATTGGCCAGTTTTTAGACAAGTGTACAGGTAGTCCTCAACTTGCGACCGTAATTGGGCCCAAAATTTATGTTGCTAAGTGAGAAATTGGTCAGGTGAGTTTTGACCCATTTTACGCCTATGCTCGCCACATCTGAGACGGTATATAGGTTCTCCTGTTTGAGCAGGGGGCTGGACTAGAAGACCTCCAAGGTCCCTTCCTACTCTACTCCACTCCACTCCACTCCACTCCACTCCACTCCACTCCATTCTATTCCTATTCCTATTCCTATTCCTATTCCTATTCCTATTTCATTCTAAGTGAATCACTCCAGTTGCTAAATGAGTAACACGGTCGTTAAAGGAATCTGGCTTCCCCATTGACTTTGCTTGTCAGAAGGTCACAAAAGAGGATCAGGTAACCTCGGGACACTGCAAACCGTCATAAAAGTGAGTCAGTTCTCAAGCCTCCAAATGTAAATCACGTGACCATGGGGATGCTACGACGGTTGTAAGTGTGAAAAATGGTCCTAAGTCACTTTTTTCCAGTGCCGCCGTTGAAACTTGGAACAGCCACGATATGAACTGTTATAAGTTCTTGACTTACGAGACCACTGGGACCAGAACTTCCACAATGGTTGTTAAGTGAGTCGCGTCCCGTTTTACGACCTTTCCCCCACACAGTTGTTAAGCGAATCACTGCAGTCACGTGATCATTAAGCCAATCCGGCTTTCTCAATTGATTTTATGGATTGGAAACCTCCTAGGTAAAATTGTAAATGGCAATCATGGGAAAAGCATTGCAAACACAGGCCAGGATTGCCAAGCACCCAAATCCCTGGAGTCATTAAGTGAATCAGGGGGTCGTTAAGCGAACCTGGCTACCCCTGTTGAGTTTGCTTGTCAGAGGTTTGCACGGGAAGGCTGCAAATGGAGATCTAAATACGTGCCAATTGCCAAGCGACCAAATTTTGACCATGTCACAGAAGAGGTGTTAACAACATTTGTGTAAAGACTGATTGTAAGTCAATCTTTTCAGCATTGTTGTAATTTCAAACAAATGGTCATAAGTTGAGGACTATCTGTAGTTACGAAAGATGGTGTGGGCTAGACAGGGAGGCAGCCAAAAAAAAAACTATTGCAAAAAACCTTCACGAACATACCTATATTGTCACCTGGAGGTGAGCTGAACCCTGTATACTTTTTCCCATAATATAATTACCTTTCCCGTCTGCATTTAATATTTCCTCTTGTGGGTCACCTCTGGCAATAGGTTTTGCCAAGGCTTACCCTATGACTTATCAGGGCTGACTAGGATTCCACTGAAACCTAGAACATAGAATAAAAGCATTGGAAGGGACCTCGGAGATCATCTAGTCCAACCCCGCTGCTTAAAGCAAGAAACCCTACACCATTTCAGACGGGTCTCTTCTTGAAAACCTCCAGTGATGGAGCACCCACAACTTCTGAAGGCAAGCTATTCCATTGGTTGACTGCTCTCACTGTTAGGAAATTGCCTCCTTCCTTCCTTCCTTCCTTCCTTCCTTCCTTCCTTCCTTCCTTCCTTCCTTCCTTCCTTCCTTCAGAATAACAGGGTTGGAAGGGACCTTGGAGGTCATCTAGTCCAACCCCAGATCCTATACCATTTCAGGCAAATGGCTGTCCAGTCTCTTCTTAAAAACTTCCAGTGTTGGAGCATTCACCGCTTCTGGAGGCAGGTTGTTCCACTGGTTAATTGTCCTCACTGTCAGGAAGTTTCTCCTTAATTCCAGGTTGATTCTCTCCTTGACTAGTTTCCATCCGTTGCTTCTTGTCCTGCCTTCATGTGCTTTGGAGAATAGCTTGACTCCCCCTTCTTTGGGGCAGCCCCTGAGATACTGGAAGATGGCTATCATGTCCCCCCTCGTCCTTCTCTTCATTAAACTAGACCTACCCAATTCCAGCAACCGTTCCTTATATGTTTTAGCCTCCAGGCCCCTGATCATCTTTGTTGCTCTTCTCTGCACTCTTTCTAGAGTCCAATCTTTATGATTTTAAAGGCTGAAACCTCCACTGATACATCCAGCCGTACAAATCCATTTTGCCCTAAACTCACTTGACTAAATCCTCCCCCGTTCTAAACAGGAACACAGGTAGTCCTCGACTTACAACAGGTCCTTTAGTGACCATTCAATGTTACAATGGCACTGAAAATAGTGATTTATGATCATTTTTCACATTTACGACCGTCGCAGCATCCCCGGGGTCACGTGATCAAAATTTGGCAACGCTTGGCAACGGACTCGTATTTACGACAGTGACAGCGTCCCGTGGTCGCGTGATCCCCTTTTGCGCCCCTCTGACAAGCAAAGTCAATGGGGGAAGCCAGATTCACTTAACGACCGGCTCACTAACTTAACTGCAGCGATCCGCTTACCAACTGCGGCAAGAAAGATGTTAAAACGGGGCAGAATTCACGTTAACAAGCGTCCTGCTTAGCGACCGAAATGTTTGGGCTCCAATGTGGCCATTAAGTCAAAGGACTATCTGTCATTCCAGGAAAGTCAGGTGCCCTTTTAATCAGCAACGCCCGCCATGCAAAAAGGGTCACGTAACCGTGCAAAAACTTTGGGAACAACCCGCAAACTTTCATTCTTGGGAACCGTGGAAGCTCTTCCCAGCCAGACTTTTGATCCTTTTGATCCAAGAATCCTTTCCCTAGCTTTGCCTGCATTTCCCAGAGGCCGGGCCAAAAAAGACGTTTTCCCATAACCTCCCCTGGATCATCTAAAGCAGAAAACCGCAAGCCTGAAATTGGGATTTGCCCGCTGTCAGCTGGAAGTTCCACAGCCGAGGGACAAGGGCTTCCCAAAAAGGCAAGTTGTTTCTTACACACACACACACACACACACACACACACACACAAACACACCCTCCACAGCAGCTGTGCTGAAGACTAGGAATCCAACGTACAAAATCAAATCTTATTTCACGTTTGCAAAATTATGTGTTACGAAAGGCCCACACAGGGAGGCAGCTGAGGGCATTTCCGATGCCACCCTTTTCTCTCTCTTCCTCAAAAGCGGCACCAATGGATTTTCCAACTTCCTTCCCCGAGGTCTTCTCGGGGTCATCCTCAAGTTACGACCGTAGTGGAGCCTTCCCATCACGGCCGTAGAGGTGGTCCTCAAATCACAGCCACATTTGAGCCCCAAATTTCTGCGGCTAAACAAGACAGTTCTTAAGTGAGTTTCGCCCCATTTTACGACCTTTCTGGACACAGCTGTTAAGCAGATCACGGCAGCTGTTAAGTTAGCAACAAGGTCGTTGAATGAATCGGGCTTCCCCCGTTGACTTTGCTTGTCAGAAGGTCGCAAGAAGGGATTGCGTGACATCCCCCCCCCGGGGACACTGAAAACCGTCATAATTAGGAGCCAGTTGCCAAGCGTCCGAATTTCGATCACATGAGCGTGGGGAAGCTGCCACGGTCGTAAGTGTGGAAAAAACGGTCATCAGTCAGTGCCGTTGTAACTTCGAAGGCTCACTAAACAAATGGTTGTATGTCGAGGAGGCCACCCCACTTTTTCTTTTAAAAAAGGAGCTCCCTGCAATTAGAAAGCTACCAATCAAGATGATGCGCTAGCTTTCCACTTGAGAAGGTCAGAAGCATTAAAATAACAGAATAACAGTCGGAAGAGACCTTGGAGGTCTTCTAGTCTAACCCCATGCTCAGGCAGGAGACCCTATACCATTCTGGACAAATAACAGAAAAACAGAACAACAGAGTTGTAAGGGACCTCGGAGGTCCTCTAGTCCAACCCTCTGCTCAGGCAGATGACCCTACTAAACCATTCCCGACAAACGGTTGTCCAATCTTACCTTAAAAACCTCCAGTGTTGGAGCATCTAGACTAGGGGTCTTCAAACTTGGCCCTTTTATGACTGGTGGACTTCAACTCCCAGAATTCCTCAGCCATGCACGCTGGCTGAGGAATTCTGGGAGTTGAAGTCCACCAGTCATAAAAGGGCCATGTTTGAAGACCCCTGCTCTGAATCCAAGCCCGCAGTTTCATCAAAATGACCGACTGAGGAATTCTGGGAGTTGAAGTCCACCAGTCATAAAAGGGCCAAGTTTGAAGACCCCTGGTCTGGATCCAAGCCCGCAGTTTCATCAAAATGGCCGACTGAGGAATTCTGGGAGTTGAAGTCCACCAGTCATAAAAGGGCCAAGTTTGAAGACCCCTGATCTAGAACTTCTGGGAACAAGTCGTTCCCGTTCCTATCCAGATAATCAGAAACGGTCCTATCCTCATCTGGACTCCCTCAGAATCCCCAATCAGCTGCCTCGTCTCCCCCACCTGAAAAAAAGTGATCAAAGTCTCCATCTGTCCATCCTCCGTCTAAAGAAATTGCAACGGGGAGCTGAGCAAAATCAATCCAGGGCAAGCCAGACGCATTACACGCCGCCCAGCATCTCAAAGGCATCGTGACTAATGGGACGAGTGGCGGCACGAACGCCATCCGACGACTCCTCGGAGTCTCCCCGGGCACAGCCATCATCTTAATTTAAAGCGCCTTCCCACCATGCACTGCAGCCTGCAGGAGACACTTGGCAGATGTCCCAACGGCCAAATCCTTACGGCCTTGAATGCAATCAACCTGGCCTTGTTGCAAAAAAAAAAAAAAGGACTTGGAAACAGCAAGCAGGGACAAAGGACAAGAGGGAGCGATCCAAAAACCTTACCTTTTGTAAGTAAGTAAGTACCGTAAGTAAGTAAATAAATAAATAAATAAATAAATAATAAATCTGAATTTTGCAAACCAGAGACAAAGGAGATCTATTATCCTTTCATAGATAGTCCTTGACTTACAACAGATGATATTATTATTATTATTATTATTATTATTATTATTATTATTATTATTATTATTATTATTATTATTAATCAACTTAATCTGCTTTCTAAGGGTTCTGCATTCTGTAACTCTCTCGAGTGTATTTAACAAAATAATAATTGTTGTGTAGTGAGTTCGTTGTGCAGGAATGGAGACGAGGCAAGTGAGTTCAGCAATGCTCATGTTTATTTGCTTGCAGGATCTGAACTGAGAACTGGGCTGCAGCCTCGTTAGCTGCGAAGTCGTGTCCGACCCATCGCGACCCCACGGACAACGTTCCTCCAGGCCTTCCTGTCCTCTACCATCTTCTGGAGTCCATTTAAGCTCACGCCTACTGCTTCAGTGACTCCATCCAGCCTCCTCATTCTCTGTCGTCCCCTTCTTCTCTTGCCCTCAATCTTTCCCAGCATTCGGCTCTTCTCCAGTGAGTCCTTCCTTCTCATTAGGTGGCTGAAGTATTTGAGTTTCAACTTTAGGATCTAAGATTTTTGGATCTCTCCCTCTTGTCCTTTGTCCCTGCTTGCTGTTTCCAAGTCCTTTTTTTTTTTTTTGCAACAAGGCCAGGTTGATTGCATTCAAGGCCGTAAGGATTTGGCCGTTGGGACATCTGCCAAGTGTCTCCTGCAGGCTGCAGTGCATGGTGGGAAGGCGCTTTAAATTAAGATGATGGCTGTGCCCGGGGAGACTCTGAGGAGTCGGCGGATGGCGTTGGTGCAGCCTGCAGCAATTTATAGGCTGGCCCCTAGGCGGCAGCCAATAGGTTTAAAGCAACCCATTGCCGCCTAGGGGCAGCCAATAGCAGCACTGGAGACGGGGAGTCTGAGTTGCTGGAGAGCCGTTAGCTAGCTCCAGCTTACCACTGGTGTTACAATTGAGCCCAATACATAACAACAACAACAACAACAATAGCTCGTAGCTGGCTGACAGGCCGTACTCAGCGTGTGGTCCTCAATGGAACTGCATCTACATGGAAGGAAGTGTGTAGTGCAGACATGTCAAACACAAGGCCCGGGGGCCAGATCAGGCCCACGAAGTGGTTTCATGCGGCCCGCAAAGCCATCCTGGAAACAGTGAGGGAATGGCCCCCACTGCCTTGGCCCTGGCCCAGAGACCCTCCTTCTGCCAGAGACCCTCAGATCTGTCCCACTCCTGCCCAGGCCCCCATAGGCACCCTTAATGAGAACGGTGTAGAGCTGGCCATGCCCACCCAGTAGGCCATACGCACTCTAGCCACGCCCACCCAGTAGGCCACGCCCACCCTGGCCATACCCACCTGGCCCCTTGAGGGCAACCGCAATGCTGATGCGGCCCTCAATGAAATTGAGTTTGACACCCCTGATGTAGTGGGATGCCCCAGGGCTCTGTTCTGGGCCCAGTGCTCTTCAATATCTTCATTAATGGTTTGGATGAGGGGATAGATGGGGAACTCATCAAATTTGCAGACGACACCAAGCTGGCAGGAATAGCCAATACTCCAGAAGACAGGCTTAAGATACAGAAGGATCTGGACAGACTCGAACACTGGGCACTATCTAACAAAATGAAATTCAATGGTGAAAAAAGTAAGGTTCTATATTTAGGCAGGAAAAATCAAATGCACAGGTATAGTATAGGTGGTACCTTGCTCAATGGTAGTAACTGTGAGAGGGATCTCGGAGTCTTAGTAGACAATCACTTCAATATGAGCCAGCCGTGTGCTGCAGCTGCCAAAAAAGCCAACACAGTGCTAGGCTGCATTAACAGAGGGATAGAATGAAGATCAAGTGAAGTACTAATACCACTTTACAATGCTTTGGTAAGGCCACACCTGGAATACTGCATCCAGTTTTGGTCACCACGATGTAAAAAAGATGTCGAGACTCTAGAAAGAGTACAGAGAAGAGCAACAAAGATGATTAGGGGGCTGGAGGCTAAAACATATAGGGAACAGTTGCTGGAATTGGGTATGTGTAGTTCAATGAAGAGAAGGGTGAGTGGTGACATGATAGCAGTGTTCCAATATCTCAGGGGCTGCCCCAAAGAAGAGGGCGGCAAGCTATTCTCCAAAGCACCTGAAGGCAGGACAAGAAGCAACGGATGGAAACTAGTCAAGGAGAGAAGCAACCTAGAACTAAGGAGAAACTTCCTGACAGTTAGAACAATTAACCAGTGGAACAACCTGCCTCCAGAGGTGGTGAATGCTCCAACACTGGAGGTTTTTAAGAAGAGACTGGACAGCCATTTGCCTGAAATGGTGTAGGGTTTCCTGCCTGAGCAGGGGGTTGGACTAGATGACCTCCAAGGTCCCTTCCAACTTTATATTATTATTATTATTAATAACAACAACAACAATTTGGTAGGTAGCTTGGAGGTCATCTAGTCCAACCCGCTGCTCAGGCAGGAAACCCTACACCATCTCAGACAAATGGCTGTCCAGTCTCTTCTTAAAAACTTCCAGTGTTGGAGCAGTCACCGCTTCTGGAGGCAGATAGTTCCACTGGTTAATAATAATAATAATAACCCCCTGAAAGCTGTCCTTCCTTCCTTCCTTCCTTCCTTCCTTCCTTCCTTCCTTCCTTCCTTCCTTCCTTCCTTCCTTCCTTCCTTTTCTTTCTTTCTCTTTCTTCCCTTTCATCCCCTCCTGTCCCAATTCATCTCCCTTTTCTCCGCAAACCAACTCTGAAAGGAAAATAAATACTTTCTAACACAATCATTAATTGGAGTCAGAGAAAAAAAAAATGTCTTTCCCCCCGCCGAGAAGGACAGCTCTGTATAAGCCATCAGGACCAAAGCAGGCACGCTCCCTGGCATACAAATGACTTCATAATTCAATGTTAGATAGGGAGAGAGAGAGAAAGAGAGAGAGAGAGAGAAGAAAAAAAAGAGCAAGGGGAAAAAAAGAGGACCAAAAAAGAAGAAAGAAAGAAAAAGAAACACATGCCAAGGCCGGGAACAGCTTCATCGTGGCATTTGTGCAGGAGAAAAGCCTTGGCAGAAGCAGGCGACCGTTCTGGGTACAGCACAAATTGTTTAGCTGGAACAAAGTAGTCCAGGCGCTAATCGATAACCCAACCCTTGTTCCTTATTCTGGTACCGAAGGAGGATCACGAAACAAGCCCTCTGGGCAAAATCATTTGATGTCCCAGCGTTCTCTTGGTTTAGCCAAAATTTAAAATCCAGAAATGCCAAGAAAGAAAAATGAATTAATGGGAAAATAGAAGAGGAAAAAGCGAAGGGCGCAAGGGGAAAGAAAAAGAAAGGATTTGGCATCTAGTTTTGGTCACCACATTACAAAAAAAAAAAAAAAGACGTTGAGACTTTGGAAAGAGTGCAGAGAAGGGCAACTACAACGATTAAAGGCCCGGAGACTAAAACATAAGAAGAACGGCTGCAGGACTTGGGTTTGGCTAGTCTAAACAAAAGGAAGAAATAGGGGAGACATGATAACAACATTCCAGTATTTGAGGGGCTGCCACAAAGAAGAGGGGGTCAAGTTATTCTCCAAAGCACCAGACGGAAGGACAAGAAGCAATGGATGGAAACTAATCAAGGAGAGAAGCAACCTGGAATTAAGGTTGCTTAACAGCAAGAATAATTTACCAGCGGAACAGCTTGCCTCCAGAAGCTGTGGGTGCTCCATCACTGGAGGTTTTTAAGAAGAGACTGGACAACCACTTGTCTGAAATGGTATAGGGTTTCCTGCCTGAGCAGGGGGTTGGACTGGATGACCTCCAAGCTCCCTTCCAACTCTATTCTGTTCTGTTCTGTTCTATTCTAGAGAGAAGCAACTTGGAATTAAAGAGAAATTTCCTGACAGTGAGAACAATTAACCAGTGGAACAACTTGCCTCCAGAGGTTGTGGGTGCTCCATCACTGGAGGTTTTTAAGAAGAGACTGGACAGCCACTTGTCTGAAATAGTTTAGGGTCTCCTGCTTGAGCAGGGGGCTGGACTAGAAGACCTCCAAGGTCCCTTCCGACTCTATTCTGATTGACTCCCGACTCCTTTTGGCACAGTAGAATAACGTAATAATGTACAAATGAAGGGAAATACAAATATCTCAGGATTTTGTTGCAGGATCCAATCTGGGTCTCTCACTGGGACCAGACCAAACCTCTTGACACAGTGGTTAGAATGCAGTACTGCAGGCTACTTCTACTAACTGCTGGCTGCCAGCAGTTTGGCAGTTCGATCCTGACCAGCTCAAGGTTAACTCAGCCTTCTATCCCTCCGAGGTCGATAAAATGAGGACGCCGATTGTTCGGGGGCAATAAGCTGACTGTGTAAACTGCTTAGAGAGGTATGTAAAGTACTGGGAAGTTGTATATGTCTAAATAATAATAATAATAATAATAATAATAATAATAATAATAATAATAATAATAATAATAATAACAACAACAACAACAACAACAACAACAATGATAATAAAAACGTGTAACAGTGATACCCATTGTCATCGGGGCACTGGGAACTATGTCCAAAAACTTTGCAAAATACATCAAGAAATTGCAGCTTCCTGCAATAACTCCAGCAAAGCTACAAAAAACTGCCGTATTCGGAACATCTTACATTTTAAGGAGATACCTGGTTGCTCTCCCAATATTTTAAACATACTCATATGCAACACAGGCCTGTTGTTTCCTTGTTGTTGTTGGAATGAGTGGGACAATAGATTGCAATTACTGGTAGTCCTCGATTTACGACCGGTTGTTTCGCTGGCTGGGGAATTCTGGGAATTGAAGTCCACTAGTCTTGCGGTTGGGCACCTGTCAGAAATAAGGGTCAATTTCACGGGTTTTTTTTCTGGACCAGCTTTCTACTACAGGGTTAAATATCCTTAGGCATAAGATGGTACCATGGGAATTACGTGTTTAGCAGAGTGATGTCATGGGAGAAAAACTGCCTTTGTGGTTCCAACGGAGAGCAATTCTTTGTGGATCAAAACCGTCCTCCCTTAGTTCCTCATGTCATGAATCTGAGGCACTAACCTTCCGAAATGCAAATTATCCATATCTGGCTTTCCAAAACTGTATAAATGCGTTAGAAATCCACCTCAGTCCAACATCTTGTTCCTCAAAATAGCCAGCCAGATGCCTTCAAGATGATCCCAAGCAGAGATAAAGACTTACAGGTAAGAGTTACGACCAAAATTGAGCCCCAAATTTCCTGTGGCTAAGCGAGACAGTTGTTCACTTAGTTTTGCCCCATTTTAGCACCTTCCTTGCCACAGTTGTTAAGTTAGTCGCATGGATGTTAAAGGACTCTGGCTTGACTTTGCTTGTCAGCGGGTCACAGAAGGGAATCTCGTGACCCCAGGAGACTGTAATTGACACAAATACGATTCAGTTGCCAAAGCATCTGAATTTTTATCGTGTGATCATGGAGAGGCTGCAACGGTTGCCTACCAATCGGTGTTGGAACCTCAAAGTTAGTTTAATCCAAACAAAGCTTCAGGTTCATGCTGTTTCCGAAAATCTTGCAGTTTATTGAATACACTGCTTGGTTAGGGCGAAGCAAAACTAACTCTGAGATTCCAACACCCAATTCACAAGCTTAAACAATAATTTTCCCAGCCAGATCCCCCAACGCCTTACGTAACTCATGTCAACACGTTCACTTTGTTACGGGAACTGTCTGCTTCAAATCCACACCTGATACGGTGTCCTTGACGAGGCTTCAGGCTCTCGTGGTCTTCAGCTGAATCTAAGAGATTTCGTTTTTCCATTTAACCCACTTGAAAGTGACATCTCTCTCCCCCCACACACCCTTTAATCTACAGGCAAGATGAAACTCAGAGGCACGTAGCTGCCAAAGTTTCATCCTTGACCGAAAAATGGTCATAACTCACTTTTTTCAGCACCATTATAACTTCGAACGGTCACTAGATTAACCGTTGTAAGTTGAGGACTACCTGCGTTTGTCTCCCATCACTGGTCCCTTCAACTGGTATTTTTTTTGGGGGGGGGGGAAACAGGATTCTCCCCCAATCTGGAGACAGCTATGAGTCTTCAAGATGAATCATCTTTTGCTAAAACCTCCTGTTCGAAAATCATCCAACTTGAAGTCATCTCTATTTCTCCTGGCAAACAATTCTCCAGAACGATGTTGTGATAGAGGAAGGACATTTCTCCTGGTCTATTTTAAATCTTTAAGTCAACCTCCTAGTGCAGGGGTAGGCAAACTTGGCTCTTTTATGATGCATGGACTTCAACTCCCAGAATTCCTAAGCCATCATGGCCCAGCTTGGAAACCTCTCCTTGTCCCCTCAGCATGCTTGGCTGAGGAATTCTGGGAGTTGAAGTCTACAAGTCATAAAAGAGCCAAGGTTGCCTACCCCTTTCCTAGTGGAATGGTGTGTGAGAAAGAGCCCGGGAGATGGGGAAAAGCTTCGGGTTATATACAACTGTCATAAAAAGGTCCCTCCACCGACGGAAGGAAAAGGGCCGTGGGAAGCATCTCAGAAGGGATTTTTCCTCGTTTTCCAGAGAGTAAAAAGAGAGGAGGGGAGAAATTTATTTCTCTGCTTTTACAAATCACTCGAGTCGGTGAACATATCTAATATTCCTTCCGCCTCCTCCTATTTTTCCACAACAACCCTGTGAGGTGGGTTGGCTGAGAGAGGGGGACTAGCTGGGTTTCACGCCTAAGAGAGGACTAGAACTCACCATCACTTGGTGATTGGCCCAAAGTCACCCATCCAGCTTTCATGTCTAAGGCAGGACTAGAACTTACCATCTCCTGGTGATTGGCCTAAAGTCACCCAGCAGGCTTTCATGCCCAAGGCGGGACTAGAACTCACAGTCTCCTGGTGATTGACCTAAAGTCACCCAGCAGGCTTTCATGCCTAAGGCGGAACTAGAACTCATTGTCTCCGGGTGACTGGCCCAAAGTCACCTAGCTGGCTTTCGTGTCTAAGGCACGACTAGAACTCACCGTCTCCCACTTTCCAGCCTGGTGTCTTAACCAGTAGACAAAACTACCTCTAAAATACTTTCAGACATGCAAGATTTTGTCTGAGGAATGAGGAACGAGGAAACCAGATTCTCTTACTAACTGAACAACTGCTGTGATTGATTCACAGAACAATGATGGCAAGAAAGGTCGTCAAATGGGGCAAAACTCACTTAACAACCGTCCCGCTTAGCAGCAGAAATTTTGGCTCAATGGCCGTTGTAAGCAAAAGGACGAGCTGGACAGTCTACCCAGCATTAACCATCACAGATTTTTCATTTTTACATTTTCCATCTCTTTCCTAAGGCTCCCTTATTCCCTATCCTCGGTTAATATCTAGTGCAGGGGTAGGCAACCTTGGCCCTTTTATGACTGGTGGACTTCAACTCCCAGAATTCCTCAGCCAGCATGGCTCAGCTTGGAAACCTCTCCCTGTCCCCTCAGCGTGGCTGGCTCAGGAATTCTGGGAGTTGAAGTCCACGAGTCATAAAAGGGCCAAGTTTGAAGACCCTTGCTCCAAAGGTACAAACCAGTAGTTCCATCGGATGTAGAGTTGGTTTATAGGAGGGGTGGGCAACCTCGGCTCTTTTATGAGTCGTGGACTTCAACTCCCAGAATTCCTGAGCCAGCCTGGCTCAGCTTGGAAACCTCTCCCTTTCCCCTCAGCATGGCTGGCTCAGGAATTCTGGGAGTTGAAGTCCACGACTCATAAAAGAGCCAAGGTTGCCTACCCCTGATCAAGTGGCTTCCGCTTCCCTTTCTGTGTCTCCTCCATGTCAATCAAATCAATCAGTCGATCAGCCCATTGATAAACCAGAGAGAGGTCAACAGTTCAACAGCTGCTAATGCAGCAAGTCCCGCGTTTTGACTGCCGCAGGCGTAGCGAAAGCCGCTGTCTGAGTTGAAGTCCACAAGTCATAAAAGGGTCAAGTTTGAAGACCCCTGCTTTAAGGTGAACTCTGAAAATCTTTAATCAAAGAATATAGGGAGTCCTTGACGTATGACCACAGCTTTCTACAATATTGTTAAGTGAGAAATTAGTGAAGCAAGTTTTAAAGCTATTCAAGCAGAGGAACTGTCGAGCTGTGGTTGGAATAAAAAGGAAGCAAGCTTTGCTCCATTTTACAATTTTTCTTGCCACGTTGGTTAAGCGAATCACTGCAGTTCTCAAATTAGTCACACGGTCCTTAAGTGAATCTGGCTTTTCCCCATTGACTTGGCTTGTCTGAAGGTCACAACATGTGATTCACAGGACCCCGGGGACACTACAAATCGTCATAAACACGAGTCAGCTGCCAAGCGCCCGAATTTTGACCAAGTAACCGTGGGGATGCTACGAATGGTCGTAAGTGCGAAAAATGGTCCGAAGTCACTTTTTGCAGTGCTGTTGTAACTTTGAACGGTCACTGAGTGAAACTGTTGTAAGCTGAGGACTGCATGCCTCTCTCTCTCTCTCTCTCCCTGACTGCTAGGCCTACTTTCATAACATGACACCGAAGTTCGGGCGACGCAAATAACCCTTTTTATTCAGTTGCAGCAAAGAACGGAGCGTTGTTCACCAGCAGCAGGGCTTTGAGCCCAAACATCGCTTCCTCGGCTCAGCCTTTTAAGACTTTAAAAATAAAAAAAATAAGAACAAGATTAAAGGAAAGGGGGGGGGGGAAAGGTGGAGGAAGCTGGTGTTCCATCATTAAATTTATATCTGACCTTGGCAGAGTCAAATTAACAGTTTCCAATAATCAGTGAGAAAGATCAGCCTCGTGGCGGTTTCACTGCTCTTTGCCAGGTTTCCCATCAGTTGAAATATTGCAGCTTCCCTCCCCTCCCCCCCCCCCCCGAAATACAGGTTGTCCTTGACTGTTCGAAGTCACAGTGGCATGGAAAAGAGTGACTTAAGCTATGGTCCTAAGTCCTCAGACCTATGACCATTTCCGTATCCCCATGGTCATGTGAGCACGATTTGGGCGCTTGGCGAGTGTTAGGTGTTTATGAGCAGGGCTTTTTTTGTCATAAAACGCTCAGAACGGAGTTCCGGCACCTTTTTTGGATGGAACCTTGTAGGGTAGGGCAAGACGGGTTGTGTGAGATGTGTGAGTTCCGGCACCTTTTTCTTTTGCAAAAAAAGCACTGGGTAGTAGAGGAAAAAGCTTCCACAGGCAGTTCCCGACCACACCAGGAGGTTTCTAATTTATTGTTAGTGTAGCATCCATCTGTATGACAACATAAAAGAGCCTTGGTGGAGCAGTGGGCTAATGCCTCCTTAAGTAACACCAGCTGCCTGCCATTAGTGCAGGTTCGAGTCCCACCAGGCTCAAGGTTGACTCAGCCTTCCATCCTTCCCAGGTAGGTAAAATGAGGACCCAGATTGTTGGGGGCAATTAAGCTGACTTTGTAATAATGCCGCTTGGGGTGTGTGTGTGAAAGCCCTAATAAGCAGGCATATACATAGAATGAAGGCTACTGTTAAGCTTGTAAGCCGCTCTGAGTCTTCGGAGAAGGGCGGGATATAAATGGAATTAAAATAAAAAAAATTAAAAAAACATGGGTGGATATGAAAAAAAAATGGAAGGGAAGATCATAGCAAGTGTGAGGGGGATTTATCTGGGCAGTCCTAGGACTTCCGACTCGCTCTGTTGCAGCAAAATAAGGCATTAAGATCAAATCTCAACTTTTCACGTTTCTGTGGTAGTATGAACCAGGGCTTTTTTTCCTCATAGAACGCTCAGAACGGAGTTCCGGCACCTTTTTTGGATGGAACCTTGTATGACATGTGTGAGTTCCGGCACCTTTTTCTTTTACAAAAAAAAGCACTGCATTTATGAGGGTTGCAGGATTGTCATTTGCAACCTTCCCAGCTGGCTGTTGAGAAGCAGAGTCAATGGGGAAGGCGGATTGGCTTAAGTTTAACAAATGTCTGCTGCACCGAATTGCTTAACAACAATGGCCTCGTTTGATTCTTTTTCCGTGTTGCAAGCTGCCGAGTGACCTCAGGGTGAGATGGATGGATGGATGCATGGAAGGAAGGAAGAAGAGTTAAAGAAAGGAAGGAAGGAAGGAAAAAAGAGAGGAAGAAAGAAAGGAAGGAAAGGAAACAAAGAAGAAAAAAGAAAGAAAGAAAGAAAGAAAGAAAGAAAGAAAGAAAGAAAGAAAGAAAGAAAGAAAGAGAAAGAAGAGGGAGGGTGGGAGAAGATAGGAAGGAAGGAAGGAAGAAAAGAAAAACAGGAAGGAGAGGGAGAGGAAGGAAGGAAAAAAGGAAAGAAAGAAAACGGAAGGAAGGAAGGCAGGAAGGCAGGAAGGAAGGAAGGGGGAGAAGATAGGAATGAATGAAGGAAGGAAGGAAAAGGAGGAAACAAAGAAAGAAGAGAGAGGGAGGAAGGGAGGGAGGAAAGAAAAACAGAGGAAGGAGAGGGAGAGGAAAGAAGGAAAAGAAAGAAAGAAAAAACAAAGCAGAAGGAAGGAAGGAAGGAAGGAAGGAAGGAAGGAAGGAAGGAAGGAAGGAAGGAAAAGGAAAGAAAGAAAGGAGAGAGAGAGGAAGGAAGGGAGGAAGGGAGGAAAGAAAAACAGAGGAAGGAGAGGGAGAGGAAAGAAGGAAAAGAAAGAAAAAAAAACAAAGCGGAAGGGAGGAAGGAAGGAAAAGGAAAGAAAGAGAGAGAGAGAGAGGAAGGAAGGAAGGAAGGGAGGGAGGAGAAGGAGAAGGAGGAAGGAAAGAAAGAAAGAAAGAAAGAAAGAAAGAAAGAAAGAAAGAAAGAAAGAAAGAAAGAAAGAAAGAAAGGGAAGGAGAATCAGGCATGACTTTCTTAACAACTCACTCGCTTAGCAGCAGAAATTCTGCTCCGCATGTGGCTGTAAGTCGAGAACAATCCGTAAATGGAAACTGAGCTGTTCCATCACTTCCACCCCGCTCCCCCTTGTGCCACCTCCTCGTCAGAAGAGGGCCAGGGTCTCCCACCCCACCTCGGAGAATCCCTGGATAGTCTGTCCTGTTTCCAAAGGAGAATCAGGAGGGAAATCCACACAGTAGCCTTTTTGAGCCCAGCCATCTCCGGATGGATGAACGCTCGCTCGGGCTGGTAATTTTAAGGGGATGTAAACAGAAGGCAGGGACGCGGTGGCTCAGTGGGTTAGGACGCTGAGCTTGTCGATCAGATGGTCGGCAGTTTGGCCGGTCAAATCCCGAGTGCCGCATAACAGAGCGAGCGCCTGTTACTCGTCCCAGCTTCTGCCAACCTAGCAGTTCGAAAGCAAGTAAGAAAAATGCAAGTAGAAAAATAGGGACCGCTACGGTGGGAAGGTAACAGCGTTCCGTGCGCCTTTGGCGTCTAGTCATGCCGGCCACATGACCACGGAGACGTCCTCGGACAAGCGCTGGCTCTTCGGCTTTGAAACGGAGATGAGCACCGGCCCCTAGAGCCGGAAACGACTAGCACGCATGTGCGGGGGAACCTTTACCTTTACCTAAACAGAAGGCGGACTGGATTTACACAAGCTTCCCTCAATGCCCATTTTCTGTGCCAAGCAGGGACAACACGACCCGTGGAGTTGGACGAGGAGGTCCTGAGAGTCCACCAAAAAAATACAGATGAAGAAGAAGGAATGATTTCTGAACTGAAACTCTGATTTCAGCCCCAACACCCCTTGCATTAAAAATAAATTCAAGTACAGTTAGTCCTCGATTTACGACAGTTCATTTAGCGACCGTTCAATCGTTACAACATCACTGGAAAAAGTGATGTACAGCTGTTTTCTGCACTTACAACCATCACAGCATTCCCCAAGGTCACGTGATCACAATTCAGATGCTTGGCCCCCGACTCGTATTTATGACGGTCGCAGCAGCGTCCCGAGGTCATGAGATCAACTTTTGAGACCTGACAAGCAAGGTCAATGGGGGGGGATCCAGATTCACTTAATAACCGTGTTACTAATTTAACAAGTGCCGCGATTCACTTAACAACAGTGGCAAGAAAAGTCGTAAAGTGGGGCAAAACTTTCAAGTCCTCCCCAAGGACCTGGGATAGGCAGATTTTGTTTAATAATAGTAAAGGAATTATCACAGGATGTAAGCTATTCTGAGTAAAGCTGCCTTTTGCAATTGACCGACGGGGATTTTGTCAATGGCGATGATTATTTTAGTGGTGCTCCAGATGTTTCGGGATTACACCTATGACTATTGGTCCTACCTTTTGTTCTGTACCAGCCTGCTACCGGCCCTGCAGCAAAAGCAGGGACGACCCCTTTACAAACGGCAAGAGGCTGGAATAATGCCTACCAAATTTATTCACATAAAACAGAGCAAGACAAGACACCAACCATAAAACACGAGCTAAGAAGCAGGAACAATCCAAGCGGTTGCCTTCAGCAAACCAGCCCTCCCACACATTCCCCTTATATAGAGTTCAGGGCGTGGCTTCTCTGTGCCTCCTTCCGAGGAGCCCCATTGCCTTCCTCTGTTTACTCCTAATTGACTGCCTCCTGCGTCGGGCGTCCTTGAACAGGGCCAGCTGTGGGTCATCTTCATCCACGCTGTCAGGCTCACACAGCTGGGTCTCCGTGGTGACCAAGTGGGAGGGGCCTGCCTCAGCAAGGTCTTCAACATCCCCCTCCTCCTCTGAGTCCTCCGACCCAACTGCCGAACCCACAGGCTGACCCTGAATCACAACACCTTTGCTTTCTTTTGACCTGGTCATTCTATTTATATTTGCAGGTCTTTGTATTTCTGACAACTAGAATGGAACGACTGCAGCAGCAAAAGGAAACAAATTGCACCAATCATACAATCTCTGCATTTTATGTGCAGTGTTTATTATATTATTACTATTTATGTGCACGCTGCCCAACTCTCAGCAGCTCTGGCTAATTCGAAAGTAAAAACACAACCCCACCACTACCCCACATACACATAATATATATATATATGTATATTCGTACACTATGCATATGCACATGCATATAAAGTTTCCTTGTCCAATTGTGTCTGACTCTAGGGCATGGTGCTCATCTGTTACCTAGCCGAGGAAACTAGCATCCACGGACATTTTCCGTGGCCATATGGCCAGTGCGGCTATATGCCAAAGGCACACAGAACGCTGTTACCTTACCGAAGTGGTGGCTATTAATCTACTTGCATTTGCATCCTTTCGAATTGGACGGGAGCTGAAGCAACTAACAGGAGCTCACCCCATCTAGTGTTTGGGTCTTGAACCTGGGCTGTTGGCTCTCCAGCTGACAAACTCAATGCCTTTAACCACTAAGTCATTGCACCTCCTTTTAGCATACCCATGTCCATACCTATACATGCAGTTCATACACACATATATACACATATCGTGAAATATATAACTCGTCATTGCTCTTGATCTTCGATCCGGTTCAGATTCACGCAAATTCAGAGTCCCCACGTGTTTTGCGAGATAGGAGATAATCCTGATTTTAAGCGGTCAGACAGTAGAAGGTTACCAGGTATTTCCAAAAGGAAACTATTTATTTGCTGTATTATTCTAAATTAAACTGTTGGGTTTTTTTTTTTTAGCATTTTTAAACTTTTTATTATAGTGTAAGCCGCCGAGATTCGCTGCATTAGCAAAATGGGCGGCGTGGAATTTGAATAAATAAAGATATAATATTGATTTTTCTCCCTGGCTTATCGTGAGGGTGGATAAGGAAGAGGTTTGTGCACAGCCTGATAATTTTCTCCCTCATTAGTTTCACGATGAGATGAATTTTTCTGTTACATGCTTTTGTGCATTTTTAGGTCTTCCAAAAGAGATAAAATACAGACAGTCCTTGAGTTATAAGAGTTTGTTTAGGGAGCGTTTGAAATTAACAGCGGCACTGGAAAAGGTGACTTATGGCCATTTTTCACACTTACGACCCTTGTAGCATTCCCCAGGGTCACGCGATCAAAATTAGGGTGCTCGGCAAGTGGTATGTACTTACGACTGTTGCAACGTGACCCTCTGGCAAGCAAAGTCAATGGGGAAATGAGATGCACTTAACAACCGGGTTACTGACTTATCAACTGCAGTGATTCACTTAACAACAGTGGCAAGAAAGATCGTAAAACGGGGCAAAATTCATTCCCAAAGGTCTTGCTTACAAGGGCATTGAAAAAAGGGGCTTATGACCGTTTTTCACACTTAGGACCGTTGCAGCATTTCCCCCCCCCCCCCCCCGTGGTCACGTCATCAAAACTCAGATGCTCGGCAACCGACTCATATTTATGATGGTTGGCGTGTCCCAGGATCACGTGGTCCCCTTTTGCGACCTTCTGACAAGCAAAGCCAAGGGGGGAAGCCAGATTCCCTTAACAACCGTGTTGCTAACTTAACAACTGCGGCAATTCCCTTAACGACCGCGGCAATAAAGGTCTTAAAATGGGGCAAAGCTCACTTCACAAATGCCTCGATTACCAACAGAAATTTTGAGCTCCCTTGCGGTCATAAGTCAAGGACTCCCTATATTCTTTGATTGAAGATTTGCTGAGGACAGGGAATCCTCGACTTATACAACCCTTCATTTAGCCACTCTTCGAAGTTACGACAGTTTTCAAAAAAAAAAAAAAAAAAAAGAGAGAGAGATTTACGGCTGGTCATAAAGTCGAGGACTACCTGTACGCCGAATGTGCCTTTGGAACTCCCTGCCAAGGGAAAGTTTAAGCGCCAGTTTGGAAGCGGCTCAAAACCACAGAAGAAAAAAAGGTTTCGAATGGAGAGTTCTGCTTTTCAAAGGCTGCCAAAAACTGCAACCCGTTTCCACAAATGACATATCCTTGTTTGCTGAGCATTGCCTGGGAATAATAATAATAATAATAATAATAATAATAATAATAATAATAATAATAATAATAATAATAATAATAATAATAATAGTAGTAGTAAAGTAATAGTAATAGTAATAGTAAAGTTGGAAGGGACCTTGGAGGTCATCTAGTCCAACCCCCTGCTCAGGCAGGAAACCCTAAACAATTTCAGACAAATGGCTGTCCAGTCTCTTCTTAAAAAAGTCTTTCCTCTGAACACTGACAGGAGCTCTTGCCGAACCAAACAGGTAGACTGCTACTGCCCAGGGAGCACGCCTTGCACGCTTGGGTCTGCAAGCTAGAAAGAGGCCTTGAGTGTAAATTCCCAGGCGTCTACATGTTTTTGCTTAGTTTTATTGAACCCGTGGAAATCAACAGCATCACCATGGCAATGAATTCCTCATGGGAATTAGAGAGCGGTATGCAGAGGAGGATTTACTTGGGAAATTCAGGTATCTTCAACAATTCTTACACACACACACACACACACAAACACGATGTCTGTTCACTCTCCCAATTGTTTGCAGTTTTCCTCTGCCATTTGAAACTCTACCCTCCAGACAAGAGAAGAATCTTTCTTTGTGCTCGTGTTTTGCAAGCTTGGCAACTTTAAGATGGGTGGACTTCAACTCCCAGAATTCTCCAGCCAGCCATGCTGGCTGGGGAATTCTGGGAGTTGAAATCCACACAATTTAAAATCCACACAATTTAAAGTTGTCCAAGTTGAAAAATGCTGCTCTATAGTCCACTAACAAATACACTGGTGGTCCTCAATTTACAACCACAACCGAGCCATCATTTCTGTTGCTAAGCAGTTGTTAAGTGAGTTGCACATCATTTTATGATCTTTTTTTGCCACAGTTGTTCGGTGAATCGTTGCAGTTTTTAAGTGAATCACGCGGTCATCACGCGAATCCGGCTTCCCCCATTGACTTTGGGGGAGGCTGGCTGGTGTTCACGTGCCCCCCAGGACAGAGCAACTGTGATAAATACAACCCGACAAATGGTTGTAAGTCAAGGATTGCCTTGTACTCACTTTCCGTCATCTGCATCTCCTACATACTTGGGGAAGGTGAGAAGCCCAACACATGCGGAGGGCTCCAGGTTGCAGAAAGCAACTACACACACACACACATACACACACAGCTAGAGACCCCAGTCCTTAAGAGGGAACCCAACACGTTGACTTTACTCCTGTTTTACAACCAAGACAGTTTTACCCCTCCGTCAATCCAGCTGCTGGTATCCAGAATCCTTGATTCACCCAATTCAATCCATTTTCCTTCCTTTTCTTTCTCTCTCTTTCTCTTCCTTCCTCCCTTTCTATTTTTTTCTCTTTCTCTCCCTTGCTGCCTTCCTCCCTCCCTCCTTCTCTCTCTCTTTCCTTCTGTTTCTCCCTTCCTTCTTTCCTCCCTCCTTCCCTCCTTCCCCTCTCTTTCCTTCTCTCTCCCTTCCTTCTTTCCTCTCTCTTTTTTCTTTCTTTCTCTTTCTTTCTTTTTTCCTTTCTTTATCTTTCTCCCTCCCTCCTTTCTCTCTTTCTCCCTTTCTCTCTGTCTCTCTCTTGTTCTCCCTCCCTCCCTCTCTCCCTCCTTTTCCTAAAGGAAGAATCATGCTAGAAAAAACTGAAGACAACCAAAAGGCTTTTTTCGCCTCTTCAATTCATAAGAAAACCACCCTTTGTATCCGAGAGGGGGGGAGGGGGAGGAGAGACCTCATATGTTTGGAAATTGGCAAAATGCAAAGCAGAGGTTGTCATTCGTTCTGATCTGGAAGAAGCTGTTTGCCGTTTTGACACACACACACACACACACACACACACTGCAAACAGGCCCTGCCCAGCATCACTCAACATCGGCTGCTAACCTCCTCAAACATCTGGAAAACATCCCTGTGTGGTTGGCCAACGTCTCCCCAGCTGCTCTTCTCTGCAGCCTAACCAACAATGGCTTGACTGACAGCTGGGAACTTGATGGGACACCCGAGAGCTCGATTGACACGCCCTTACTGAAACGGGTGGGGGGAAAGGGAGAAATCTACAAGATGCCAACCCACATCTGGGCTACAATTGTGGCAATCCACGCGGCACACCACCATCTCTCTTAAAGAGGGCGACGATGGGCGTTTTCTCAATCTGAGCCATAGACGAAATAAAAATAAAGACCACGTCCCTTTTCGCCCGGCTATTTTTTTTTAACGCCTCTGCAAAGCCCCCACACACACGTGTCTCTCCCCGCTTGCAATTCAAAGGTAGACTGCCTCCAGACAAGGAGAACCAAGGGCACACGCAATTCCCCCCCTGCACGGGTTTAATAATAAACCTTTATTGTCAAAAGTACAACACGTGTACATTGAGATTAGCTGAGCCTCCCCCTGTGCTCTCTCTCCCCCCAACACACAGTGACAACAAACCCTCCATCCCACCACACCGTGTGAACCAACTACACCACACACCGGCCTCCCAAGTCAATTCTGCATAAGATTATGTCCCATTTAAAAGCCTAACAGCCCACGGATAAAAGCTATTTTTCAGCCTGTTGGTACGGCTGGCTATATTCCTGTATCTCCTACCGGATGGGAGGAGAGTAAAGAGATACCGTCCAGGGTGTGAGTCATCCCTGAGAATCTTCCTCACTCTTCCAAGGCAGCGGGTCCTGGCGAGGTCATCCAGCGGGGTCAGGGGACAGCCCACAATGTATGTTCACACGTTAAACAAGCGCGAGCCGCTTTTAAGCTTTAGGAAAACCCCGAAAATAACGACCACTTGGAAATTGAACCATCGGAGATCGTTAAAAAGAAAAAGGGAAAAACCCAAAAACTTCCTGCAGGGGAGCCCAGACCTCCAAGAGGTCGGCTCGAGGCGTCCGTTCTCCGTTGCCAAACTTTGTCCCCGCAGCCCGACACGTGTACGAGGCACCCGACCCACAGGCTCCGATTTACTTACGCTGGTTCCCCGCGAAGCCTCCTCCTGCCTGGAGGACCAGGGAGATACCAGGCGGCCGCTGGCTGGCGAGTGATAAATCCATGGGAGTGTGAGAATAAACACCCGCAAAACACGCAAAGGCTTTTTTTTTGGGGGGGGGGGGGTTTCCTCTAGAGCCTCGTAGTCCCGCTTGGAAGCCCGGCTCCGGCGTTTGAAACGGCTCGCTTGGCTCGGCTCAGTGGCCGCTGCAAAAGACCCGAGTCGGGAGGGTAACCGATTCACACGACCCCCCCCCCAGAAAGGCGTCCCGCGGAGAGACACCCCCCCCCGCACCCACGATGAACCGGCCAGGGGCCAGAGAAGAAAGCCGGAGGCAAATGTTGGGGTGGCAGAAATCCTAATTTTGGGGGTGGGGGGGGGCAAAAAAGAGGAACAAAGCCGAGACCACCCCCCCCCCCACTTCCCCGTCTTCGAGAAGCCCCCCCCCCCGCGCCGGAGCGAGCGAGAAGCCACGCAGAAGGAACAAAGGAGATGCCGCTTCTCCACGCCGGGGGTGGGGAAAAAAAAACCCCGCTCCGATCCTGAGTTTTTTTCCTCGCCTCCTGCTTCGTTTCCCCCCTCCTCCCGCTTCCCCCCCCCCCCGCTGACAATCTGGCCACCCCCTCCTTAGTTTGAGGCCGCGCCCCCTCCTCACGAGGGGGGGGGCGTCTTTCAGAACAAACCGCTGAAAGAAAAGAGTAAAGGAGGGGGGAGATTGGGAGGGGGGGGGAGATTCAGGGAGGGAGATTGGACGGGGGGGGGGAAAGAGCGATTGGGAAAAAAAATCCTCCTCTGTATTTTGCCTCCCCCCCCCCCCCAACAGACGGAGTTGTAGCTTTGGATGCTGAAATACACAGAGACACACAAACGTACACTATGCATCTACTGTATATCTATATTCCTATATCTATATTCACATACAGAAAGGGAGATATACATATATACATATATATGCACCCCTATGCATTATAATGTATTTATAACAGAAATTATAAATTATATATAGTATATAATATATATATATATATACACACATACACACCTATAGATATATGCATGCACAGTAACATATACAAAAACACATATACATATACATACAAATATGTGTGTGTGTATGTGTGTATATATTGTGTATGTATACATATATGTGTAAATATATATATACACATAGAAACATATATACACATACACATCTATAGATATATGCATGCACAGTAACATATATACAAAAACACACATGCATATACATACAAATATGTGTGTGTATAATGTGTGTATATATATTGTGTATGTATACATATGTGTAAATATATATATATATATATATATATATATATATATATATATATATATATATATATATATATATATATATATATATATATATATACACACACACACACACACATATATATATATACATATATATATATACACACATAGAAACATATATACATACACATCTATAGATATATGCATGCACAGTAACATATATATACAAAAACACATGCATATACATACAAATAGTGTGTATATATGTGTGTATATATAGTGTATGTATACATATGTGTAAATATATACACATAGAAACACACACACACACATATACACACACATATACAGGTGTATATATGTTTCTATGTGTATATATTTACACACACATACATATATCACCCTTACCCACAGCCCAGTCGATGCTCTGGTGGAGGCCTGGGAAACGGCTGCCACCAGGGCACTCGACGGCGTTGTACCCATGCGACCTCTGACCCGGCGCAGATCCCGTTGGGCCCCATGGTTCTCTGTGGAGCTCCGGGAGATGAAGCGTCGGAGACGAGGTCTAGAGAGCGGTTGGAGATCCAGCCGATCCGAATCCGACCGATTGCAGTTAAGAACCTTTATAAGGTCTTATCTTGCGGCGATAAGGACGGCGAAGTCTAACTACTTTGCCGCCCTTATCGCGTCCGCAGATAATCGCCCGGCTGCCCTGTTTAGGGTGACTCGCTCCCTCCTTAACCAGGAGGTGAGAGAGGATCCCTTGCAGGGACGAGCCGAGGAGTTTAGTCATCATCTGGCGGACAAAATCGCTCGGATCCGGACCGGCCTGGACTCTGACTGGGCAGAGTCTGATATGGAGGAATCAGGCGGTCTTGAGCACGTTATCTGGACTGAGTTCGACCCTGTTTCCCCTGATGATGTGGACAGGATCATGGGGAGACTGAGCACCACCACCTGGTTGTTGGATCCGTGCCCCTCCTGGCTAGCTTATGCGGCTCGGGAGGGAACACGAGGCTGGTTCCATGCAGTAATAACTGCTTCTCTGAAGGAGGGTGTCTTCCCTGCCGCCTTGAAGGAGGCGGTGGTGAGACCCCTTCTCAAGAAGCGTGCTTTGGACCTGGCTGCTTTAGACAACTACCGTCCAGTCTCCAACCTTCGCTTTCTGGCGAAGGTTGTTGAGAGTGTGGTGGCGCATCAGCTCCCTCTGTTCCTGGAGGAAACTGATTATCTGGACCCGTACCAATCGGTTTTCAGGCCCGGACACAGCACGGAGACGGCATTGGTCGCGCTGGTGAATGATCTCTGGAGGGCAAGGGACAGGGGTTGCTCCTCTGTCCTGGTCCTATTAGATCTCTCAGCGGCTTTCGATACCATCGACCATGGTATCCTGCTGCGGCGTCTCAGGGGGTTGGGAGTGGGAGGCACCGTTTTACGGTGGTTCTCCTCCTACCTCCAGGGCCGCTCGCAGTCGGTGTTGACGGGAGGGCAGAGATCCGCCCCGAGGCCTCTCATTTGTGGAGTCCCTCAGGGGTCGGTTCTCTCGCCTCTCCTGTTCAACATCTATATGAAGCCGCTGGGCGAGATCATTCGTGGCTTCGGGGTGGGGTATCACCAGTACGCTGATGATACCCAACTTTTTCTTTCCACCCCGAACCAACCCAGCGATGCCCTCTCTGTGATGTCCCGGTGCCTGGAGGCGGTTCAGGTCTGGATGGGGAGAAACAGGCTTCGTCTCAATCCCGCCAAGACTGAGTGGCTGTGCATATCGGCATCTCGGGTTAACCAAGTTATTCCACCTCTAACGATGGGGGGTGAGGTGTTACCCCCCGTTGATAGGGCTCGCAACTTGGGCGTCCTCCTGGACTCACGGCTCAATTTTGAAGATCACATAGGAGCCGTGACCAGGGGGGCTTTTGCACAGGTTCGCCTGGTGCGCCAGTTGCGTCCCTATCTGGACCGAGACGCCCTACGCACAGTTACTCATGCGCTTGTGACCTCCCGTTTGGACTACTGTAACGCTCTCTACATGGGGCTGCCCTTGAAGACCACTCGGAGGCTTCAACTGGTGCAGAATGCGGCCGCGCGAGTTGTAATTGGGGTCTCCCGATACTCCCATGTAACACCTCTACTCCGCGAGCTGCATTGGCTTCCGGTTGCCCTCCGGGTGAAATTCAAGGTGCTGGTTATCACCTATAAAGCCCTACATGGCCTGGGTCCGGGGTATTTGAGGGAACACCTGCTGCCGTCATCAAACGCCCTTCGCCCAGTGCGCTCCCACAGGGAGGGTCTGCTCAGGGTCCCGCCGGTAAGAGATTGCCGGCGGGTGACACCCAGGGATAGGGCCTTCTCAGTGGGGGCGCCTGCCCTCTGGAACCAGCTGCCGGTGGAGCTGAGGACTGCTCCCGACCTCCGATCATTCCGCCGGGGCCTGAAGACCTGGCTCTTCGAGCTCTCGGGCCCAGACTGAGGAGAAATTTTAATTTGGGGTTCTTTTTAATCGACTACAGGGTCAATTTAATATTTTTTAATTTGGTTCTTAATTTTTGTATTTTGGATTTTTAATTCC
The DNA here is from genome assembly GCF_964194415.1 of Vipera berus. Classification (NCBI taxonomy): domain Eukaryota; kingdom Metazoa; phylum Chordata; class Lepidosauria; order Squamata; family Viperidae; genus Vipera; species Vipera berus. The sequence continues at coordinate 6,714,075 of NC_138202.1, forward strand.
CTGTAAACCGCCCTGAGTCCTCAGGGAATAGGGCGGTATATAAATATAACTAAATAAATAAATAAAATAAATATATGTATACACATATACATACACACAAAATTATATGCATTGTTTTATTTATTTATATTTCCTATTTCTTAACCCCACACCTTCCTCAGAGTGGGGCTCTGGGCCGTGTGCAATTCAATCAATATATAAGCAACATATTTTATATTATATGTTATATGTGACTTTTTTATATACGTATAAGGTAAAGGTAAAGGTTCCCCAGCACATGCGTGCTAGTCGTTTCCGACTCTAGGGGCTGGTGCTCATCTCTTTCAAAGCCAAAGAGTCAGCGCTTGTCTGAGGACATCTTCCGTGGTCATGTGGCATGACTAGATGCCAAAGGCGCACAGAACGCTGTTACCTTCCCACCGAAGTGGTCCCTATTTTTCTACTTGCATTTTTACGTGCTTTCGAACTGCTAGGTTGGCAGAAGCTGGGACGAGTAACAGGCGCTCACTCTGTTACGCGGCGGCACTCGGGATTTGACCCGCCAAACTGCCGACCTTCTGATTGACAAGCTCAGCGTCCTAACCCACTGAGCCACCGTGTCCCATATACGTATACAAACATATAAAAAAAATCTCCATTTTTGACCCTATAATCCCTTAATTTGGGGTAGAGTTGGGATGTCTCTATATATACACAAACAGGTATATGTGTGTATATGTACATATCTATATGTATATCTATATTATACACACACACAAACATTCACACACACACATACACACAATCAAAGGGAGAGAACTACAGTACGCAGAGGCAAAGGTTCCTGCTTTTCCAACAAGCCAAACGTGGATTTTAAAAAGCCCTTTAAACCTGGTTTTATTTTTCACTAACATCGCCAGCGTGCGCCTTAAGAGAACACTTAACATTCGCTTTGATGTTGGCTTTTTCCCCCCTCAGGGCATCAGAATTCGTGGCTGGGCCAAGGGGTTGTGACACCAACACCACCCCGCATTTTGAGGGCTGCACAAAAGGCAGGTTGGAAGGGGGCGACCCGGCGAGGTGCCCCCCTCCACCATCCACGCCTCCCTCTTCCCTGGTGTTTCAAAGAGGCTTGTGAGAACGAATGAAGGGGGGGGGGGTGAGGGGGTTTTCAAATCAACAAGTGAAAAGGCTGAATCGCTCCATCATTTTGGTAGAGAGAAGACGAGCCAGACGCACTTTAACCCACCTCGGAATTCAGACCTTTCATTTTTGGAAACTCCAGAGAACCCCAAATTCCCCCCCCCCAGAGAGAGAGAAGGGGAGAGAGAGAGAAAGAGAAGAGGGGAGAGAGACACAGAGAGACAGAGAAAAAAAGAGAGTGAGAAAGGAGAGAGAGAGAAGGGGAGACACAGAGAGAGAGAGAGAGACAGAGAGAGAGAGAGAAGGGGAGAGAGAGAGAGAGGAGAGACAGAGAGAGAAGGGGAGAGAGAGAGAAAGAGAGAGACAGAAGAGGGGAGAGACATAGAAAAAGAAAGTGAGAAAGGAAGAGAAGGGGAGAGAGAGAAGGGGAGACAGAGGCACAGAGAGAGAGAGAGAAGGGGAGAGAGACACAGAGAGAGAGAGAAGGGGAAAGAGAGAGAGAGAGAAGGAGAGAGAGAGAAGGGGAGAAACACACACTGAGAGACAGAGAGGAGAGAGAAAAGGGGAGAAGAGAGGGAGAGAGAGAGAGAGAGAGAGAGAGAGAGGAGAGAGAGAGAGAGAGAGAGAGAGAGAGGGGAGGGAGGAGAGAGAGAGAGAGAGAGAGAGAGAGTCCAAAGATTAATTTATACACAACCCAAGGAAATCACCCTGGAGGCTGGTAGGAATTTAAGATTCCCAATAAAGTGCTGTTTAAACACCAGGGCGAATGGATGGGTGGCAAAATAATTCGGGGACCCCCTCTCTCTCCTCCCCATCACTTTTTCACCTTCTGCTTTAAGCCCAGGTATTTCCAAGACAGGGGAAAAAAGGAAAAATAAACAAAAGGTAAAAATGTCAGAAATATGTATTTTTTTTCAAATGTCAGAAATTGTTCCAGCTTAGATCTTTGAGTCTGAAAGTGAGCTTTCTTAGCTGTCCCAGATCGACACACACACACACACACACACAGAGAGAGAGAGAGAGAGAGAGAGAGAGAGAGAGAGAGAGAGAGAGAGAGAGAGAGAGAGAGAGAGAGAGACGCGCACACAACCTGAGCCATCCACATTAAGAGGCAAAGATGCGGATGCTGCATTTGACCGGGGCTGAAAAGAAGGGCGAGCGCTAAATGAACACAACTCCTTCTCGAACAAGCTGCAAAACGTTCATCCGGACGGATTTAATTGCTCGTTTCTTCTATATATATATATAAAAAAAAAGCAAGAAGGAAGTCATAGCAGAACTCGCCGGATGAATCAAAGCGCAAATGGATCAACGAAAAGCCGTCCATCCTTCCTGAGTGGCAACGGGAAAGGGAAGAAAAAATAATAAAAAAATTAACGGGCTTCTAACGCCCTCTTGGGAATAAAGCAATGACTACATTTCCAGTATTTATTTATTTATTTATTTATTTATTTTAAAAAAATGATAATAATTTAAAATTTCAATCAAAGACAAGCCCTAGGGTCCACGAGAAGTCTCCGAGGCAGAAATATTGACTTGTTCCCCCCCCCCCCCATCTGCTTCTGGATTTCCGCGAAAAGCTGAAGCCAGTCGCGGGCTTTGGAGCAGATCAGAAGGAAGCTGGTGGGAAACACAGATCGCTGGAATTAAAAAAAGAGAGAGAGAAAGAGAGAGAGAGAGAGAGAGAGAGAGAGAGAGAGAGAGAGAGAGAGAGAGAGAGAGAGAGAGAGAGAGAGAAGAGAGAGAGAGAGAAAGAGAGAGAGAGAGAGAGAGAGAGAGAGAGAGAGAGAGAGAGAGAGAGAGAGAGAGAGAGAGAGAGAGAGAGAGAAAGAGAGAGAGAGAGAGAGAGAGAGAGAGAGAAAGACAGACAACCAGCCACGCCACTGGACGGATGCCAACTTTGACGCGACTCAAAAGGCCGAGCAAGAAAAAAAAGGATGGTGGATTCGACCTTTTATTGAGCGGGGGGGGGGGGGTAGCCCTTTCAAAAGAAAATAAAACCCAAACCAGCAGCAGCGTTTGGAGCGTGTGGGGGGGGGGCAAAATAGAAGAGTTTGCAAAAGGAGATCTTCGCGATTTCAGCAAAAAAATAATAAAAATTGAGTTTAGCCAAGCGCGAAATTTACACCTCCCCCGGCTCGCTGCTCTTGGGTGAAATCCCCTGGGTTGGTCGCCAAGGCCGCTGGGGATGATGGGGGCTGTGTTTCCACCGGGGGAGCCATGTGCCAGGTTTTTTTTGGCGGGGGTGGGGGTGGGGGGGGGAGAAAGGGGTGGCAGAAGGGGAAACAGCTGAGACAGAGGCAGGAATTCCTGTGTTGTTGTAACTTTTGTGGTGAGGACACCCCGCACTGTTGCAGCCCCCGCACCAGACCAGATTCTCTCTCTCTCTCTCTCTCTCTCTCTCTCTCTCTCTCCCTCCCTCTCTCTCTCTCTCTCTCTCTCTCTCTCTCTCTCTCTCTCTCTCTCTCTCTCTCTCTCTCTCACACACACACACACACACACACACATCTTTGGAGAAGATCTGGAAAGAATGGAATAGAATAGAACAGAATTACAGAATAGAATATGGAATAGAATGTAGAAAAGAATAGAATTATGGAACAGAATAATATAGAAATAGAATAGAATTACAGAATAGAATATGGAATAGAATGTAGAAAAGAATAGAATTATAGAATAGAATAGAATAATATAAATTAGAATAGAATAGAATAGAATAGTATTAGAAGAATGGAATGGAAGAATAGAATAGAATAGAATAGAATAGAATAGAATAGAATAGAATAGAATAGAATAGAATAGAATAGAATAGAATAGAATAGAATAGAATATGGAATGGGGAATTAATAGAATAGAATAGAATAGAATAGAATAGAATAGAATATTCTTTATTTGTCTCCGGTGCGTAATGTCAAAGAACGCCAAGCACCCCGCCAAAAACCGCCAAAAAAACACACAAAAAAACCATACTCGAGATGTGTCCGCGGAAGCAAGGAGGAAAAAAGTGAAATGTATTCCCTCCGCCCCCCCCCAAAGCCTTTATTACAAAAGCATCCAAGGCTACGAAAGGGAGGAGGAGGAGGAGGAGGAGGTGGGAGAGATGATTTTTTTTAAAAAAGCCTTGCCCTCCGCTAGCACGCTTGCCAAGGGACAAGACTTTAAAAGAAAAATTAATCACAGGAGTGGGGGCGAGGGGAAGGCGGGGAGCGTGCGGGGGAGCGTCCACTTCGGTGTGCAAAGTGGCTTTCCCCCCCCCCCCACAAACACACCCCGGGCGACCGAGAGGGTGTGGAATCACAGGAGACCTGAGGAATTATTTGGGGACCGGGGGGGGGGCGCAGAAAGAGGCCGCCGAGGAAAGCGAGAAACAGCTTCCAGCAGCCAAGACCAGCTTCTTCTTACCGAACAAGGAAATGGGCCCAGGGAATGAAGAGAGAGAGAGAAAAAGAAAGAAGAGAGAGAGAGAGAGAGAGAGAGAGAGAGAGAGAGAGAGAGAGAGAGAGAGAGAGAGAGAGAGAGAGAGAGAGAGAGAGAGAGAGAGAGAGAGAGACGCTTGCAATGTTCCCCCCTCCCCTTTCACCAGCAGGGCTTTGCAAACAGTGCTGGGAAAGGGCTTGGGGAGGGGGCTGGATTTTTTGGCAGAGGAGGGGGGGCAGGCTGTGAAAAGGGGAGAGAAGAACGGGAGGGGGGGGGGTTTACCGAAAATTCAAAGGGGAAGGAAGAGGGTGAATGACACATCCATTAGCAAGAACCTCCCCCCCCCTTTCTGGGGTTCACTGGGGACCTACCCTCTCCCCTCCGCCTTCCCCCGCCCGTAAAAACACTAGCGCCGATTTTTCTCCGCACCAGGGAAAGTTTCAAAATACTTGCAAGAGGAAAGAAATAGAAGAGAAACGGCAGACGAGGAGGAGATATCCCGGCTTGGGATTATCCGGGGGGGGGGGTCCCACCTAGGAAAAGAAAAGGAAACCCATTCTCCACTCCCCGAGGACACCATTTTCAACCTGGGTAGCCCCACGGGGGACGCGGGATGGCAGCTCGGGAGACGGCTCCCACCCCACCCCCTTTGGCCGGCTGTGGAACATGGGAGTTGCAACTCCCCATAACCAGAAGGGTGCGGAGGGCAGAGAGACAGTTGCATGGGTTTTCGCTAAGAGAGGGTGTGGGGGTTTTTTTGGGTGGGGGGCGTGTGGGCTGCGTCTCCTCCAGCTCCGAGGGTCCAGATGGGATGCACAGCTGTTCCCCAACCGCCCCCTCCCCTTCTCCTAGAGGATGTGTTGTATCTCTCCACTCCACTCCTTCCCCCCCCCCGCCACTTCCCCTTCAGCTAACCCATTGCAGACAAACTAATAGAATAAATCTAGCAGGTTGAAATGCCCCCCCCTTTTTAAAAAAAATATACGGTATACCTCGCCAGGCATCCAGGCGTGTGTGTGTGTGTGTGTGTGTTTGGGGTTAGGGTTGGGTATCCAATTTATGCAATCTTTCCCAGGGAGGCAAATCCTCGCAAGTTGCCAGCTCCATCCCTCCTCCAGATGTTTCACTGCACCCCCAGATTTTTAGAGCGCCCCCCCCAAGTCCCAGGCAGACAGAGGACCAGGGCAACCAGTCCGTTCTCGCCCTCGCCTTGCTCCACCAACTCCTCCCCAACTCCGGAGGCGCCCATGCCGCCCGTCTCTTCCTACCCAGCTCCCACCCACAACACATTCGCGCCCCCCCCCGGTTGCAACTGCAAAAAGATCGCGCCCCCCCCCCCAACGACCAGCCGCGAAAAGCAAGAATGTGGCCAAGCTGCGGCCGACTCCGGTTGCTCCGACGAGAATCCCCCCCCCCCCACAATACAAATCCAGCGTTGCAACCTGCCTCTCCCTCCATCCAAGCTGTTTCAGGTTGCAACCGCGGCGCCTCTTCGGCGAGACCCCGAAAACGCCCCCTGCCCCCTCCCCGGAGCATGCATACATGCACGCATGCATGCACGGATGCATGCATCCTCCCGGCGGCCGCCCCCCCCCCCTCTCCACGCTGAACCCCGAAAAAGAGGTGCCTGGAAACCCCACCCCCTACCCTTACCAAGGCAATGCAATTTAAAAAAAAGCGAGCAGGGGCGAGGAGGGGGCAAGCAGGTGGGAAGAGCTTCGAAACCCCCACCCCCAAACACAAAAACCACCAGTTTCCCCCCCCCTCCCCCTCGCCATCATCCTCATCACACACAGTCGCTTCTCCTCTCCTCTCGGGCGACCCTTTTCGCCCCTCCCCATCGCAATGGAGCTTCCGACATAATGGGGGGGGGTGAGTGGAAAGGAAAAGCGAAGGAATTGTGGATCTGCTTTTTCCCCCCCCTCTCCTCTCCTCCATCCCGATCTCTGTGCGATCGCCGGCTTCGAACAGCGGTGGCTCTCCATCCTCTCCTCCCCTCCTTGGCCGGGGATGGGGGGGGTGGGCAAGGGACCCCCTCCTTGATTTCTTTTTTTTTCTTTCTTCCCCCCCCCTTTTTTTTTTTTTGCAAGCCTCCTCCCGCCCCGGAAGCCTCCTCGCCTTACCTGCTCCGCCGCTTGCGCCGCCCCGGCTCTCTCACATCCTCGGCCGGGTTGGAGAAGGTGCATTGAAAGCCCCGATCCGTGCGCCGCCTGCCTTTTTTCGGGGCAGCCCCCCCCCCGCGGACCGACGCGGGGCTCCCCTCCCAGCCCGAAAAGGATGCCGTGCACGGCGGAGGCGGGAGGGGCGGGGGAGACTGCGGCTCGCGCTCCCGCCCGGGCCGAGCAGCTGCTACCCTCGCAGGTGATGTCATTCCCCGAGCCTCCGACGGCTGACGTCACCCGGGAGGCGTGGCCCGCCAGCTGCCGCCCCCCCCCCTCTCCTTTCCTCTCCTCCCCTCCCCTCCTCTTCCTTGGCTGGCGCGCGCGCGCACGCACACAAAAGGCGGCGAGAGCCCGCCAAAGGAAGGCGGTGACGTCACCGCCCCCGGGCTGGGCGCGTGGTGGGGAGGCGGTGGGGAAGGTGGGGAAAAGAACAAAAAAAAAAGAAAAGGAAAGCAAAGGACGAAGCAGCTGGGAGGGCGGCGCGGCGCCAGCCAATCGGGAGAGAGGAAGGTGTGAAAATGCAAACGAAGGGGGCGGGGACGGCAGGGCGAGGCTCGAGGCGCCGCCGCACGTGGGGGCCCGCGCGGGCTTCGAATGTCGTCGGCGAGGCGCGTGGGAAGGGCGGTCGTCGTCAGCGGGGGGGGGGCGGGGGAGAGAGAAACCGAGTTTGTGCTGGGTCGAAGGGTGGGTGGGTGGGTGGGGGAGCTTAAATTTTTATTTATTTTTATTTTAATCCCATATATATATGTTTTCTGAGGTTTTTGCGGGCGTTTGTATGTGGATCTTTGGTTATTCGGGTTTTTCCCTGCATAGAACTAAAGGTGTAGGCGCCTTTAGTTCTACGCGGGGAAAAACCCGAATATATATATATATATATATATATATAGGGACGCGGTGGCTCAGTGGGTTAGGACGCTGAGCTTGTCGATCGGAAGGTCGGCAGTTTGGCGGGTCGAATCCCGAGTGCCGCGTAGCAGAGTGAGCGCCTGTTACTCGTCCCAGCTTCTGCCCACCTAGCAGTTCGAAAGCATGTAAAAATGCAAGTAGAAAAATAGGGACCACTACGGTGGGAAGGTAACAGCGTTCCGTGCGCCTTTGGCGTCTAGTCATGCCGGCCACATGACCACGGAGATGTCCTCGGACAAGCGCTGGCTCTTCGGCTATGAAACGGAGATGAGCACCGGCCCCTAGAGTCGGAAACGACTAGCACACATGTGCGGGGGAACCTTTACCTTTACTTTATATATATATATATATATATATATATATATATATATATATATATATATATATATATATATATATATATATATATATATATATATATATATATATATATATATATATATATATATATATATATATATATATATATATATATATATATATATATATATATATATATATATATATATATATATATATATATATATATATATATATATATATATATATATATATATATATATATATATATATATATATATATATATATATATATATATATATATTAATTCCATTTATATCCCGCCCTTCTCCAAAGACTCAGGGCGGTTTACAAGCTTAGCAATAGCCTTCATTCTATGTATATGCCTGCTTATTAGGGCTTTCCCCCCCCCAAGCTGCATTATTACAAAGTCAGCTTATTGCCCCCAACAATCTGGGTCCTCATTTTACCTACCTCGGAAGGATGAAAGGCTGAGTCAACCTTGAACCTGGTGGGACTCGAACCTGCACTAATTGCAGGCAGCTGATGTTACTTAAGGAGGTATTAGCCCGCTGCTCCACCAAGGCAGTGGTAAGCCAGGATAAAGGAGGGTTTGGGAGCTTTCTTAAGGCTGCAGTGGGAGTCTGATGGTTGTTGAAATTGGTACAGTTTGATTGATGTGTTCTGGGGCTGAAGCCAATCGCTGTGATTGGTTCCCCCCCCCCCGCTTTGTGTGAACGCTGATCACGGAGGCTATCATTGATGGCTTGTTGTGTAGAACCGGCCCCTTGTGGTTTGGAAAGCACAGGGATGGTGTGTGGTTGCGTTAAATCTGGCCGGTTGTGGTTTAATCCCGTCAAATACAGGTAATCCTCCATTTATGACCGCAGTTGAGCCGAAAAAGTTACGCTGCTAAGTGAGACATTTGTTGAGACATTTTATGACTTTTCTTGTCGCTTTTGTTAACTGAATTACCGCAGTTGTTAAACGAGTAACATGGTTGTTGAGTGGATCTGGTTTCCCCAGCGACTTTGCCTGTCGGCAGGTTGCAAAAGCGCATCACAGGACTCTGGGGCACTGCAACAGTCATCAATGTGAGTCAGTTGTCAAACATTCAGATATAAATCACTTGACCACGGAGATGTTGCAATGGTCATAAGTGTGAAAAGTGGTCATAAGCCACTTTTTTCAGTGCTGTTCTAACTTTGAACGCGGCCACATGACCACGGAGACGTCCTCGGACAAGCGCTGGCTCTTTGGCTTTGAAACGGAGATGAGCCGGAGACGACTAGCACGTCTCCTAGAGTTGGAGATGACTAGCACGCATGTGCGGGGGAACCTTTACCTTTACCTTTATATAATGGCTTAATCTGGTAGATACATAGTTGCAGAATGTACACCTGCAACCTAGGGAGTGAGCCAGATTAAGCCATGATTTGACGGGATCAAACCACAGCTGGCCAGATTTAATGCAACCACGCCCCACCCACGTGCTTTCCAAGCCACAAGGGGCGAGAGTATACCGTAAGCCATCAATCATAGCTACCTCGATCCTATTCATCCCACAAAGCTGGTGGACCCCTTACGGTGAGTTCATAAGGGCTGATAACCTTTTCTATAATGTGGAGCAGGGAAAATAATTTCCAAATCTGGGAATTGTAATGATCTAAGATTCTCTAGGACTCTTCCTTGAGGGAAGTGGGGGCCCCTAAGATGGATAGGACAAAATTAAACCATGAATGTTAGGCAGATCTTAAGGTAGACACTACAGATTTGATCTCGAGGTAGGGATTCAAGTGACAAGAAACAGGGTTATCTGTGTGTGTGTGTGTTTGTCCCCACAGGAAACTTTCTTCTAAGTAAGTCTTCATAGGTTGTCCTTGAATATTGCTGTGATTTTGAAGAGAATGCTGACATCCCTAAAAAAATTGCGTTATTAATCATTAAAAAAATAATGTTTGAAATATTTATATCCTGCCCTTCAATAGAAGGGCAGCTGAGAAATTGGAAGAAACAATTAACATGGATGCATGGTGAATGGGCTCCCTCGTTCTCTCTTGGTATTTTACTCAGGGGTAAATATTCAGAGTACTTATAAGGTTGTCAAGAAAGAGTGTGTGTAAAAAATGCATTGCAAGCCCTCTACTGTTTAAATGCACATTTATTAGATTTTTTTAAAAAATCCCACCATTATTATTGTATAATATAAGTAACTCAGGGGGAGATCGCTAATACTCCTTTCTCTTGTTTTCCCCACAACAATCCTGTGAGGTGGACAGGACTGAGAAAGAGGGACATGCGCAGAGTCACCTACCCCCAACTTTTGTCCTTGCGTCGGTGGGCATCATTTTTTGACTTACAACTGATTCCTTAATGACCGTTCGAACTTACGATAGGCCTCCCCTGGATGTATAACTCGGATATGAAGTTGCTTTCACTGTCATGTGCCTCTCCTTTTCATATGACTGCATTTTGCACACTCAGCAATGGGACCCGCCTTTATGACAATTTGCACAGACACATAACCACGGCTTAATGATGGTTTGTTGCTAGAAATGGTATTTGCTTGCTTTTCAGCAAAAAAAAATGCCCATTATGGACGATGGGTTTGCTTAACGACCCTGGTGATTCACTTAACAATGGTTGCAAAAAAAATGTTAAATTGTATTGGTCACATAATGATTCACTTTGGGATGGGATGGGATAGAATAAAATAGAATAGAATGGAATGGAATAGAATAGATATTGGAATGGAATGGAATAGAATAGAATAGAACATAGAATAGAATTGGAATAGAATGGAATGGAATAATAAAATTGGAAGGGATCTTGGAAGTAATCTAGTCCAACCCCCTGCTCAGGCAGGAAACCCTATACCATTTCAGACAAACAGCTGTCCAATCCCTTCTGCAATGGTCATAAGTGTGAAAAATGGTCATAGGTCACTTTTTTCAGTGCCCTTGTAACTTTAAGCAAATGATTGTTGGTCGAGGAATGGTGTGGATATAATTTACTTGGACTTCAGTAAGGCATTTGATAAAGTAGATCACAACCTACTACTTGATAAGATAGAAAAATGTGGGTTAGATAGCATCACCACCAGATGGATTTGTAACTGGCTGACAGGCCGTACTCCGCGTGTGGTCCTCAATGGAACCGCATCTACATGGAAGGAAGTGTGTAGTGGGGTGCCCCAGGGCTCTGTTCTGGGCCCAGTGCTCTTCAACATCTTCATCAACGATTTGGATGAGGGGATAGATGGGGAACTCATCAAATTTGCAGACGACACCAAGCTGGCAGGAATAGCCAATACTCCAGAAGACAGGCTTAAGATACAGGAGGATCTGGACAGACTCGAACACTGGGCGCTATTTAACAAAATGAAATTCAATGGTGAAAAAAGTAAGGTTCTGCATTTAGGCAGGAAAAATCAAATGCACAGGTATAGTATAGGTGGTACCTTGCTCGATAGTAGCAACTGTGAGAGGGATCTCGGAGTCCTAGTAGACAATCACTTCAATAGGAGCCAGCCGTGTGCTGCAGCTGCCAAAAAAGCCAACACAGTGCTGGGCTGCATTAACAGAGGGATAGAATCAAGATCACGAGGAGCATGGGTGATAACATTATGAAAGTGAAACCTTCTGTTTGTTTTCTCCCCACTCCGTAAACCATTTAATGTCCCCTGACCTGCGTCTCCTTCATGTCTTTTCTCCAAACCAGGAAGCCACGTTCAACAAAGAGGTGAACCAACCTGGAGCCTCTCCAGAGAAAATCGGATCAAGGTGGCCGAGGAGCTTAAATCCAAATTCAACACGAAGAGTGAGTTTACTGTAGGTGGCTTTGGCATATTTTAAATAGCATGAGTGAGTAAACATTTTGTAGGTAAGGGCTATAGTTGGCATTTTAGTAGCCAGAGGCAGTTTTGGAGAAAGAAAAAGAAAGGAAGAAAAGAAAGAAAAAAAGAAAGAAAAAGAAAGAAAAAGAGAAAGAAAGAGAGAGAGAGAGAGAAAGAAAGAAAGAAAGAAAGAAAGAAAGAAAGAAAGAAAGAAAAGGAAGAGGGAGGGAGGAAAAGAGGAAGGAAGGAAAAAAGGAAAGAAAGGGAGGGAGAGGAAGGAAGGAAAAGGAGGGAGGGAGAGAGGAAAAGAGGAAGGAAGGAAAGATAAAAGGAAAGAAAGGAGGGAGGGAAGAAGAAAGGAAAAGAAGGGAAAGAAAGAGGAAAAGGAGGAAGGAAGGAAGGAAAGGAAAAGAAAGAAAGGAAAGAGAAAAAGGGAGGGAGGGAGGAAAACAAGGAAAGAAAGGGAAAGAGGAGGAGGAGGAAGGAAGGAAGGAAAAGAGCATGAGAAAGAAAGAAGAAAGAAAACGGAAGGAATGGAAAGGAAGGAAGGGAGTGAGAAGAGAAAAAAAAGGAAAAAACAAAAAAACAAGGGAAGGAAGAAAAAAGAGGGAAGGAAGAAGAGAGGGAAAGAAAAAGAAGAGAGAGAAAAAGGAAAGGAACGCCAGGATGAGAACCGAATAGGGTGTGATTTAATTTATGCTGAAAGCTTAATTAAAACACAACTCATTAAATATGGTTAATTGTTCTTCCCCTGTCTATGTTAGTTTTAGTCACATTTCTGTTTGTAAATTGATGGCAATTTTTGGAAAGATTGATCGTGCCCTGCAGTTGTATTGGAGCTGCAACTTGGATACAGCTCGTCCGCAACTCACAACCATTCATTTACCCACTGTTTGAAGTTCACAGCCACACTGGGAAAAGTGACTTATGACCAGTCCTCACCTTTACGACCGTCACAGCAGCCTCACAGTCATGTGATCAGACTTGGGATGCCGGGCAACTGGTGTTGTGATTCAGGGTCAGCCTGTGGGTTCGGCAGTTGGGTCGGACGACTCAGAGGAGGAGGAGGAGGGGGGTGTTGAAGAGCTTGCTGAGGGGGTTGGACAGCTTGATGAGAGCCCCCAGCCAGGCCCCTCTCATCTGGTCACGATGGAGACCCAGCTGTGTGAGCCTGACAGCGTGGATGAAGATGACCCACAGCTGGCCCTGTTCAAGGACGCCCGATGCAGGAGGCAGTCAATCAGGAGTAAACAGGAAGGCAATGGGGCTCCTCGGAAGGAGGCAGAGAGAAGCCACGCCCTGAACTGTATTTAAGGGGGAATGCGTGGGAGGGCTGGTTTGCTGAAGGCAACCGCTTGAAAAGCTCCTGTTTCTTGGTTCGTGTCTTGTTCTATTTGTTTTTGTAGCAATAAATTTGACAGGTGTAATTCCAGCCTCTTGCCTTCTTGAAAAAGGGGTTGTCCCTGCCTTTTCTGCAGGGCCGGTAGCAGGCTGGTACAGAACAACTGGCATGTATGTATGCAGCCTGTTGCAGCCTCCTGCGATCACGTGATCTCCATCTGTGATCTTCCCAGCTGGCTTCCGACAAGCAGAATCAATGGAGGAAGCTGGATCCACTTAACAACCATGTCATTCAGCTAACAACTGCCGCGATTCACTTAGCAACCCTGGGGGGAAAAAGATAAAACTGGGCACGGCTCGGTTCACAACCTCCTTGCTTAGCAACAGACGTTTGGGTGCCAATTTTGGTCATAAATCAAGGACTAGATCTAGTGTACTTACAGTAGAAGTTGTTGGTATAGCTTGCAGTTGCCCTACGCTCCCAGAATTCCCCAGCCAGCATGGCTGGCTGGGGAATTCTGGGAGTTGAAGTCCACAAGTCTTAAAGTGGCGAAGTTTGAGGACCCCTGCCCTACGCAGAGCTGTGTGTTCAATCTCCATTTCCAAGGCTGCAGAAGAACCTTGTAGCCAGCTGGGGGATTCTGGGAGTTGAAGTCCATCCATCTTCAAGCAACCTGGGTTGAGAGACACTGTTTTAAGGCATCTTTGAGAATCCCAAAATACAGTATGAAGCTAATTTCTACAACTTTGCGACTTACGACAAAGAAGATGGAGCAGCTTGCTCCTGATTTGAAGGCAGTTCTTGAGTTAATGACGGTCAAAGTTCCAACGGCACTGAAAAACATGCCTTGTGACCAGTTCTCATATTTACGACTGTCACTGTTGTCATGCAATCGTTTGTGATCAATGCTTGGAAATCACGTATTTATGATAGTTGCAGTATCTGGGCTGTGTGTGCGAGTTGGCTTCCAACAAGCAAAGTCAATGGGGGAAGCGGGATTTGCTTAACGACTTACTCATTTAATAACCATGGCAAAAAAAGGTTACAAAAATCGGGTGTGGTCATGTGATATTTCATTTAATGACTGCATTGCTTAGTGATGGAAGATCTGGTCCTAGTAGTGATCATAAGTTGAGGACTATCTGTAAACAAGAGGGCTGGGGAAGAATATTTAGAATTTAGAATAGAATAGAATTGAGCTGGAAGGGACCTTGGAGGTCTTCTAGTCCAGCCCCCTGCTCAAGCAGGAGAACCTATACCGTCTCAGACAGGTGAATAGCTAGTCTCTTCTTAAAAATCTCCAGTGATGGAGCGCCCACGATTTCTGGTGGCAAGCTGTTCCACTGGTTAATTGTTCTCACTGTCAGGAAGTTTCTCCTTAATTCCAGGTTGCTTCTCTCCTTGATCAGTTTCCAACCATTGTTTCTCGTCCTTCCCTCTGGTGCTTTGGTGAACAACCTGGCCCCCCTCTGCCTTTTGGCAGCCCCTCAAATACTGGAACACTGCTATCATGTCTCCTCTATTTCTTCTTTTCTTTAGACCAGCCAAACCCAAGTCCCACAGCCGTTCTCCGTATGCTTTAGTCTCCAGGCCTTGGATCATCTTAGTTGCTCTTCTCTGAATTTTTTCCAAACTCTCAACATCTTTTTTGTGATATGCTGACCAAAATTGGCTGCAATATTCAAGGTGTGGTCTTGCTAGGGCTGAGGGGACAGTTTGTCAGCCAGTTACAAATCCAGCCAGTGATGCTGCTGCCCATCCCACATTTTTCTAGTTTACCAAGAAGTAGGTTGTGGTCTACTTGGTTGAATACCTTACTGAAGTCTAAATAAACTGTCAGAGCATGCACAGTGTTATTGTGCTGAGATAACCCAGGAGTAAACACAGTAAACAGTGGTCTATATTAAATGGTGGTTTATATTACGCTATCTACAACATGATACACAAGGAACAATATATATACACGTGGTAATACAGCAAAATCCAACACACAGCAGTTACAGCAGGAAATGGAAGAGAGAGAGAGAGAGAGAGAGAGAGAGACTCCAGCAAAGCCTTCCCTTTTATACTCAGGCTCTTAAAGGGACACAGACCCTGCTGAATCATTCCTATCATTGCATCATCCACCTTATATTACATCATTACATCTTCTTATATCATTACATAAGCTGTTTAGCTGTTCAATTAATACCCTGACATATAGTACGTCCACTTAAGTTGTTAAGTGAATCTGGCTTCCCCATTGACGTTGCTCATCCAAAGGTCACAAAAAGTCACGGGACCCCAGGACACTGCAACCGTCATAAATACAAGTCAGTTGCCAAGAGTCTGAATTTTGATCACACGACCACGGGGAACCTGCAACGGTCATAAGTGTGAAAACCATTCATAAGTCCCTTTTTTCAGTACTGCTGTAATTTCCAGCGTTTGCTAAATGAATGACTGTAAGTCAAGGACTATCAGTATGAACCTTTGCAGGCATGTATATTTAAGCAGATTTTTCACTTGGAAGGAATGAGAAAACTCCTGCTGGAAAAATCCCCCCTGCCCGCCCCCCCCGCCTCCCCCCAGGAAGCAGCCCTGCTTAGGGACAAGAGGACAAAAAAAAAGAACACCCAACTTTCTCCAGAAACTAGAATTCTATTCCTGTGCAAGGATTTTGGAAGTAAATTGTAACTCGAGCACCTCGCATCACACACTAATGTAACAGGCTGGGAATCCCATTCCACATTAAAATAAACTTTGCGTAGATTAATATTTACCTTTTTTTTTTAAAAAAAAAATAACAAATCTAAGCAACACCCGATATGGTAATATTTGCATGAGTCATATTTTATTCATGTTTAAAGCGCTCCGGCGGTTGTTTCATTCATCAAAGTCTACAACATTGTCATTTTGTTCTGAATGCGCGCTGCCTCGGGCAGAAGGCCGACTGAATGGGGTGGGTTTTTAACATCCGGTAAATATATACATCAGCTCGGATTTGTACAGCTGCAATCCAAGAAAGGAGTCTAGGAATCGCAATTCCACTGGTTAAATATTATCAAGTTCAGATAGATAGGTAGGTAGGTAGATAGATAGATAACCTTTATTGTCATTTTTTTTACTGTGGGCACAATGGCACACATTAAAAATGAAATTTAGTTGCTTGCTCTCCAAGTGTACACATACATAACACACATTTAAAACATACTATATACATACGTTGTATATATGTATTTATAACGGAAGGGTGTGGGTCTATACATACGTTGTATATAGTATGTTTTAAATGTGCGTTGAGGAAGCTTGAGAGTTCACAAGGTTAATACTGTATGGAACAAAGCTGACTGAAACTGGATGTTTCGCTGTGGATACCATGAAGCCCCCCCCCCCCCAGAAGGTAACAAGGAAAGCAGGTTGTGAAGAGGATGAGTCGTGTCCCAGACAATCTTGCAAACCCTGTTCCAGGAATGCTTATATGCAACATCCTGGATGGGAGGGAGGAAACTGCCAATGATCTTTTCGGCCGTCCTCACCACTCTATGAACCGCCATCCTGTCCGAAGCAGTGATGCTTCCAAACCAGACTGTGATGCCGTATGACGGGATGCTCTCCGTCGTCTCCCCGTAGAAAGTGGTGAGGACGGGGGAAGGAAGATGGGCTTTTCTCATGCGACGCAGGTAATGCAGGCGCTGCTCTGCCCGCTTCACCAGTGTCACGCTGTTGAGCGACCAGGCCGGCCTACTTGTTAGCTGCACATCCAGGAATTTGATGTTGGTAACCACCTCCACAGGTGAAACATTAACGCACAGAGGAGTGTGGCTGTGCCTGCCTTTTCTGAAATTGACAATGATCTCCAGTATTTAAGACTAGGCTGTTCTCCTTACACCAGTTCACCAAACCCTCAACCTCCTTGTAGTAAGCACCCTCATTGTCATCTTGAATAAAGCCCACTACTGTTGTATCAAGAAAATGGTTTTTGGGATTTAGTTTAAAAGGACAGGGTGTAAAAACGAATCTGTGTAACTGTGAGTAACTGTGAGAGGGATCTCGGAGTCTTAGTAGACAATCACTTCAATATGAGCCAGCAGTGTGCTGCAGCTGCCAAAAAAGCCAACACAGTGCTAGGCTGCATTAACAGGGATAGAATCAAGATCAAGTGAAGTACTAATACCACTTTACAATGCTTTGGTAAGGCCACACCTGGAATACTGCATCCAGTTTTGGTCACCACGATGTAAAAAAGATGTCGAGACTCTAGAAAGGGTACAGAGAAGAGCAACCAAGATGATTAGGGGGCTGGAGGCTAAAACATATAGGGAACGGTTGCTGGAATTGGGTATGTGTAGTTTAATGAAGAGAAGGGTGAGGGGTGACATGATAGCAGTGTTCCAATATCTCAGGGGCTGCCCCAAAGAAGAGGGAGTCAAGCTATTCTGCAAAGTTCCTGAAGGCAGGACAAGAAGCAACGGATGGAAACTAGTCAAGGAGAGAAGCAACCTAGAACTAAGGAGAAACTTCCTGACAGTTAGAACAATTAACCAGTGGAACAACCTGCCTCCAGAGGTGGTGAATGCTCCAACACTGGAGGTTTTTAAGAAGAGACTGGACAGCCATTTGCCTGAAATGGTATAGGGTTTCCTGCCTGAGCAGGGGGTTGGACTAGATGACCTCCAAGGTCCCTTCCAACTTTATATTATTATTATTATTATTATTATTATTATTATTATTATTATTATTATTATTATTATTATTATTATTATTATTATTATTATTATCTAGAATTCATCTAGCCTAACCCTACATTTTATGCAGAAACTGTGGCATTCTAGTATGTCTAGAATGTCTTCCCTTTAAGACAGGTGGACTTCCAACTCCCAGAATTCCCCAAGCAGCAAGCAGGCTGGGGAATTCTGGGAGTTGAAGTCCACCTCTCTTAAAAGGGCCAGCTTCGAGAAAGCTGGCTGGACAAAAAATGGCATAGGGGGATCTCCTGCTTGAGCAGGGGGTTGGACTAGAAGACCTCCAAGGTCCCGTCCAGCTCTATTCTGATTGGGTGATTGATTGAAGAGCAGGGATTCACTTAACAACTGTGGCAAGAAAGGTTGTAAGGTGGGGCAAAACTCCCTTAACGAATGAACCCCAGCTGTTCATTTAGTGACTGTTCAAAGTTACAACAGCAACTGTGAGTTACGACCAGTTTTCACCCTTATGACCATTGCAGGATCCCCATAGTCACATGATCAAAATTTGGGTGCTTGGCAACCAGCATGTATTTATGGCAGTTGCACTATCCCAGGGTCCTGTGATCTTACACCTTCTGTATGTCAATGGACATTCTTAGTCTCATGGCACAACATAGGAGAACAAACCCATCAGGACAAGATTTAGCAGTTTATCTGCATTTGAAAGACAAAGGCCGCTCTTTCAAAGACAACAAAATCCACATTTTGGACAGAGAGGATCGCTCATTAGAAAGAGGGGTCAAAGAGGCCATCTACCGTGTTTCCCCGAAAATAAGACCGTGTCTTATTTTTTTTTGCCTCCAAAAGAGGCACCAGGTCTTATTTTGGGGGTAGGCCTTACCTCACCTCCAGCACCGACAGCCCCACCCAGCCGGTCCACTTCTTCTGGGGCTGAAGTTCTGCAGCTGCACTCGGGCCTGCATTTTACAGTCGCGCCTTTCCAGAAGGCTTAAGCAGCCGAGTACCGAGCTATGGATTCAATCCCTAGCTTGCTGCTCGGCTGCTGAAGTCTTGCAGAACCGAGCTATGGATTGAACTCATAGCTTGGTTCTTGGCTGCAGTGGCCTTCCGGAAAGCCCCGTGACTGAGAAATGCAGGCCTGGCTGCAGAAGAGGCCTCAGAAGAAGAAGTGGGCCGAGAAGGAGAGGCCTGACTTCAAGATGAGTGGATGCGGGGCAGGTGGAGCAACTCCACCCCCACACCCCCACCCTAGCTTGACTTTTAGGTGTGTGCCTCGCCCTAAAACTATGGCTTATTTTTGGGATAAGCGCACCCACCCCCCAAAATCAAGCTAGGGCTTATGGTTGGTGTAGGCTTTTCGGGGGAAATACGGTAGGTCAAAACTGAACAGCCCTCCCTCAACAAAGGGGAAGGGACACAACATCATCTATCTCCAGTCGACAACACGGTCCTTTCAGCAGTTCCAAGAAGGCTCCGTGCCCATTTGCACCACTCAGGTGACCCTGAGGACACAGATAAGCCTCCAAATGGTCTCAACGGCTCTCTAAAAGGACGCAAACGACCAGCTGTCTGCAAGGAGTGTAAATCCTCCCATTCCACACCGTCCGGTCAGAGCCGAAGAAGCTTCTTGGATGAGAAGCGAAATGTCTTCAAAGAAAAAGTCCAGTTGCCTCTTGAAAAAAGCACCTTTGGGACATCTTCTGTAATCTTCCCAACCGGCTTCCGACAGGCAAAGACAACTGCAGTGATTCACTTAACAAGGGTGGCAAAAAAAAGTTGTAAAATTGGGCACAATTCACATAACAACCGATAGGTCTATTGGAACTTCGGTTGTTAAGTGCCCGGTTGTAAGTCGGGGATCCCCTATACTTGACTTGTGGCCGTCATGACATAGGATGGAACCCCCGTCATCTTTTCTGCCACCTGTCCTCTCTCCACTCCTCTGTACCCTGTAGTAAAATGTGACTACAGGCAGTCCTCGGCTTACAGCCGTTCATCTAGTGACCATTCGAAGTTACAACGGCACTGAAAAAAAGTGACTTAGGACCGTTTTTCACATGACCGTTGCAGCCTCCCCAGGGTCACGTGATCAACATCCAGACTCCTGGTAACTGTCTTGTGTTTACGATGGTTGCAGTGTCCCGGGGTCATGCGATGCCCTTTTACAAGTTAGCAGTGCACCGCTCAGGAACTGTGGCAAGGAAGGACATAACATGGGGCACAATTCGCTTAACCGGTGGTAGGTCTGTCGGAACTTCGGTCGTTAAGTGAGCAGTCGTAAGTCGGGGTCTACCTGTACTTCTGAGATATCCAAGTGTCGAGGGGGGCAGAGACACACTCTTAAATTAACAGCCGGGTTGGGTTTTGGTTTTTTTTTGCTTCTTTTCATCCCTTGCAACAGACCACTTAAACAGCTCCCCATTTCTCAACCTGTCTTTACACGCCTTCCCATTTTTCCCTCGAAAAAAATGCGTAGACGTTCTGCCAAAGTACACAAATTCATCTTTTTTTTTGTGCCTGTTTGTCGTCATTCACATACCACTTGCAATCATTTGCTCCATTTTGCCTGTCAACACAACTCTCTTGTGTTTTTGATGCATTAATTTCCTGCGCCGGCTCTTTAATGCGTTGCATAATCTGTCTCCCATTCGTAGCAAATTTTGCAGGTTCTCAACCGATGGCAAAAAATGCACATATATCCACGCGGCAGCCGAGGCTCTCAACTACCGCTTGCAAACATAACTTACACGTTTTCCCATCAGCGTATTTAAACCAGCCAGGGAACCTCACATATCTCTGTCTTAGCCCTCGTGCAAAGTTCAGCCTTTTGCTAAGCCTTGCATTTATTCCCACACAGTTTTAATTGCCATCCTATACATCTCTCTCTTATTGCATTCAGCAACCATCCTCCAATTTGGTGTTTGCGCAGAGGATTCCATAACTCAACCCTGCTCGTTTGGTCGTATCCTTTCTCTAACTTAACCCGCAATAAACTTCCTTATATTCATACATTTCTCAATGAGCTGCTGAACAGAAAAAAATAATAATCTGGTCTGCCAGTCCTTTGCCAGAATAGAATAGAATAGAATAGAATAGAATAGAATAGAATAGAATAGAATAGAATAGAATAGAATAGAATAGAATAGAATAGAATAGAATAGAGCTGGAAGGGACCTTGGAGGTCTTCTAGTCCAGCCCCCTGCTCCACCAGGAGAACCTATACCATCTCACACAAGTGACTGTTCAGTCTCTTCTTAAAAATCTCCAGTGATGGAGCCCCCACAATTTCTGGGGGCAAAGCTATTCCACTGATTGATTGTCCTCACTGTCAGGAAGTTTCTCCTTAATTCCAGGTTGCTTCTCTCCTTGATCAGTGTTGCGATTCAGGGTCAGCCTGTGGGTTCGGCATTTGGGTCTGACGATTCAGAGGAGGAGGAGGGGGGTGTTGAAGAGCTTGCTGAGGGGGTTGGAGAGCTTGCTGATGAGAGCCCTCAGCCAGGCCCCTCCCACCTGGTCACGACGGAGACCCAGCTGTGTGAGCCTGACAGCGTGGATGAAGATGACCCACAGCTGGCCCTGTTCAAGGACGCCCGACGCAGGAGGCAGTCAATCAGGAGTAAACAGAGGAAGGCAATGGGGCACCTCGGAAGGAGGCAGAGAGAAGCCATGCCCTGAACTGTTTAAAAGGGGAATGCGTGGGAGGGCTGGTTTGCTGAAGGCAACCGTTTGAATAGCTCCTGTTTCATGGTTCGTGTCTTGTTTTTGCTCTGTTTGCTTTTGTGTCCATAAATTTGGCAGGCTTAGTTCCAGCCTCTTGCCTTCTTGTAAAGGGGTTGTCCCTGCCTTATCTGCAGGGCCGGTAGTAGGCTGGTACAGAACAATCAGTTTCCAACCATTGTTTCTCGTCCTTCCCTCTGGTGCTTTTGGTGAACAACCTGGCCCCTCTGCCTTGTGGCAGCCCCTCAGATACTGGAACACGGCTATCATCTCTCCCCTGTTTCTTCTTTTCTTTAGACTAGCCAAACCCAAGTCCCGTAGCTGTTCTTTGTATGTTTTAGCCTCCAGGCCTTGGATCATCTTAGTTGCTCTTCTCTGATATTTTTTTTCCTACTCTCAACATCTTTTTTGTGATATAGTGACCAGAATTTTATTTATTTATTTATTTATTTTATTGCATTTATATACCGCCCTTTCCCTGAGGACTCAGGGCGGTTTACAGGGAGTTAAAAATCAACCGTACAAAAGTTAAAAACCAATTTAAAAAAATATTAAATCAACCCTGTACTATTGGCTGCAGTATTCCAGGTGTGGCCTCACTAGGGTGATCTAAAGCGGTACTAATACTTCGCGTGATCTTGATTCTGTGCCTCTATTTATACAACCCAGGATTGCATTAGCTTTTTTGGTTGCTGCTGCTGCACACTGCTGGCTCGTAGTCAAGTGATCATCCACTAGGACTCCAAGGTCCCTCTCGCAGTTACTGTTTTTAAGGCCGGCCTGTAGCCACCCTGTGCAGTCCAGATTTTGCTTAATCTCAGCTCTTAGACCCTTTTCGATCTAAGTTATGGTCACCACGATATAGAAAAGATGTTGAGACTTTGGAAAGAGTGCAGAGAAGGGCAACTAAGGTGAGTAAAGGCCTGGAGACTAAAACATATGAAGAACGGCTGCAGGATTTGGGTATGGCCAGTCTAGAGAAAAGAAGGACTGGGGTGGGTGGGAAACACGATAGCAGTATTTTAGTATTTGAGAGGCTGCCACAAAGAAGAGGAAGATCAACTTATTCTTCAATAAGGCAGGACAAAAAAGAATGGATGGAAACTCAAACAAGGAGAGAAGCAACCTGGAACTAAGGAGAAACTTCCTGAGAGTGAGGACAATTAACCAGTGGAACTACCTGCCTCCAGAAGTTGTGAATGCTCCAACACTGGAAGTTTTTAAGAGGAGACTGGCCAGCCATTTGTCTGAAACGGCACAGGGATCTCCAGCTTGAGCAGGAGGTTGAACTAGATGACCTCCCAGGACCCTTCCAATTCTGTGATTCAGTATGCTTTTTGAGCAGATTGAAGTGTTCCCAGGAGCACTTAAACTTATAGGTAGTTCTTGCTTAACGGCCAGTCATTTAGCGACTGTTTAAAGTTACAAGAGTGACCTCTCTAAAAGTTACAACCTGGTTTTGAAATTCCGATGGCTGTCACAAGGCCGCATTTTGGGTGCTTGGCAACTGGCTCACCTTTGCTGTGATCTCGCATGACTGCGATTTATGGCTTTTTGGCCAGTTTTTAGCTAGTTTTTGGCAAACCCCCCCCCACCTAAAGTAATACAATGATTTACTTAATGACCGGTGCAAAGTAAGTCATAAAATCAGATCTGGGCATGTAGGCGTCTCGACTTAGTATAACCGTCATAATTCACAAGGGCAATTCCAAACTTCCATTTCGGTCATAATTTGAGGACTACCTGTATTCCCCACCCACCCCACCCCAGTGTTACCTTCATACTTTGCTTTGTTCTCCTCGAACAGGGTTGTTTTTTTCCCCCCCTTATGGCATTTATGGCATTGTTTAAATTTTATTCTTTGGCACGTCTCTGGCCTTCCCAGACATCCCTCTGTATACGGTACTTTTTCCAGCATTTCCCCTCCTTCATTTTCCCTCCAGATCATTTGACTGCTTTTATTTTTAATTCCACTCACTTCCCTGGAGGGCCCCCCCCCCGTTTATTTATTGGTGTATTTATTGATTGTGCAGCATTTTCTACTGCCCACTCAAAGGCCGTGATAAAGCAGGAGTCATAAATAAAAGGAACATCCGCCAGCCTTCCAATCTTTAAAGCCTCTTGAAAATCCACATCAGAAATGGAAATAATGAAACCAGGGATCCGTCGCCACCGATTTAGGTTTCAGCTGAGAACTCTGGAAGGGCTTTGGGATCTTCTAAGATGACGGAGAGAGGAATGCACTTATGACACTTACTGCATTTAGCAGGGCGTTCCAACGTCAGTGTTTCTCCAACCTTGGCAATTTTAAGATGGCTGGATAATCATCTCCCAGAATCCCCCAGGCAGCATTTGTAAACTTCAACTCCCAGAATTCTCCAGCCAGCATTTGTGGACTTCAACTCCCAGAATTCCCCAGCCATTATTTGTAAACTTCAACTCCCAGAATTCCCCAGGCAGTGTTTGTGGACTTCAGCTCCCAGAATTCCGCAGCCATTATTTGTAAACTTCAACTCCCAGAATCCACCAGCCATCATTTGTAAACTTCAACTCCCAGAATTCCCCAAGCAGTGTTTGTGGAGTACAACTCCCAGAATCCACCAGCCATCATTTGTAAACTTCAATTCCCAGAATTCTCCAGCCAGCATTTGTGGACTTCAACTCCCAGAATTCTCCAGCCATCATTTGTAAACTTCAACTCCCAGAATTCCCCAAGCAGTGTTTGTGGAGTACAACTCCCAGAATCCACCAGCCATCATTTGTAAACTTCAATTCCCAGAATTCTCCAGCCAGCATTTGTGGACTTCAACTCCCAGAATTCTCCAGCCAGCATTTATGGACTTCAACTCCCAGAATCCACCAGCCATCATTTGTAAACTTCAACTCCCAGAATTCTCCAGCCAGCATTTGTGGACTTCAGCTCCCAGAATTCTCCAGGCAGCTTGCTTGAAATGAGAAATGTTGAGAAAATCTCTTCTAAATGACCTTACAGTTCACCAGGGACAAAGATAATTCCCTACATTTCTTAAAAGTGTGGTCTGAAGAGGTCCAGAACATCAAAATTATTTGCCAGAGGCTAAAAGTACTTGCAAAAATGTAAACAATTGTCCTCCTTTCCTTTGTTTTTTTTTTCTTTATTTGTTAAAATTCAGGTGTTTTTTTTTAAAAAAAGAGAAATATTGCATTGATGTTCATATCAAATGAGTTGAATGTTGTTATTTTTACGTGATTTCATGAAATGCGTCAGTTTTAATTTACACAGAAAAATTACAGGTAATGCTCCACTTACGACTGTTGCTTAACGACCGTTTGAATTTAAGGCGCTCATATTTATGACCCGGTTCTGGAGTTCTGAGGGCTGCATGCAGTCACGCACACGCACGCACACGCACAAACACAGTCACATGACCTCATTTCAGGTGCTCAGCCACCAGCTCACCTTTACGTCCTGTTGCAGCATGTCACAATCACGTGACCGTGATTTATGACTTTTTCCTGTACTTTTTTTGGCTTTTTTGTCCAGTTTCTGGCAAAAAAAAGGACGTAGGAATACATTGATTCACTTAAAGACTATGGTGTTTACTTAATTACTATTGTGTTTACATTCACTTAGTGACCATCACAAAAAAAGTCATAATATCATGTCCGGTTACATGGGTACCTCAATATATGACCCTCACGGCTTATGATGGAAATTGTGGACTCCATTACGGTCGTAAGCTGAGGACTTCCTCCAAAAATCTCTTTTGTGGTCCTCTGTAATTTTTAATTGTGGGCAGGAAAGTTTTCTAAGAATAAAAGTTTAAGAAATACTGCAAGCCGTGAGCTTTGTAGATAATGAGCAGCGCTTTGAACTGGATCTGGAACTGGACCAATATGCAGTGTAGCAACTGCAAGCTAAATACTATTTTACAACAGCGAGTTCTACCTGCAACCACCAGCGGCTGCATTTTTCCCAGCCATGCCTTCCAAACCATCTTCAAGGGATAAAGGTCTGAGTCACTGTCAGCGGGTGTTCTGGGTTTAGTTTTTATTATATTTTATAATAATATAATTACAATATTTAATTAATTTTGTCATATAGTCTTTGCACGCTGGCTGTGTTATAAGAACATTTTGCCCAGTTGTCAGTTGTCAGTCATTTATATCATACTCCTTTTTTTTTTATTAAAAAGTTTTAACATACAATTTTTCTTTAAAACCCCCCCTCCCCCTCCCTTCTCCCTCCCCCCCACCTCTCCCCCCTCCCCCCCTCCCCCCCCGACTTCCCAGAGCTAAATACAAGGTATATATAAAAAAAAACAATCATAAACAATCATATACTAACAACTATAAACTCTAAAATCCATCACTCTCTAGCTTATATAGGATAAAACAAGCCTTAGTAATATTAAATATAGATAAATAAAAAAAACTAAAAGAAAAAAAGAAGAAAAAAGAAAGAAGACCTATTCAAATGCTACATAAAACTTCTTAACCCTATACTTATTCTGGATAAACTCAATCCATTTTCTCCATTCCATAATATAGCGTTCTTGCGAGTGATCTTTCAAATAGGCCGAAATCTTCACCATCTCTGCCAGGTCGGAAACCTTTAAAGTCCACTCTTCTATAGTCGGCAATTCCTCTTTCTTCCAATACTGACCTATCAAGAGTCTTGCTGCCGTAATTAAATTCAACATCAACTTAGTGTCCACAACTGTAGCATCTGTAATTATTCCCAACAGAAAAAGTTGCGGACAAAACTTTATCCTCTGTTTAAAAATCTTCTGCATGTTCCACCAAACTTTTATCCAAAAAGCCTTAACCTTTTTACATGTCCACCATATGTGAAAATATGTTGCATCTTCATCACCGCACCTCCAACATTTAGGCTGATAATTCGGATACATACTTGCAAGCTTTTTAGGATCTAAATGCCATCTATAAAGCATTTTGTAAAAATTCTCTCTTAAATTTTGAGCTTGTGTAAATTTTACGTTCCTCACCCAAATCTTTTCCCACGTGTCCATTGTGATAACTTCCTGGATGTTTTGGGCCCATTTTATCATACAATCCTTAACAAGTTCTGTTTCTGAATCAATCTCTATCAACGCAAGATATATCCGTTTAATATGTGCTGGTCCCTGATTTCTAATTTGCTTTATCAAATTTTCATCAGTCATTGTAAAACCATTTTTCTGATCTTCTTTCCACCTGGCCCGTAACTGAGTATATTGAAACCAGTTTTGAACAACCTTCTCTTCTCGCAAGAGGCTATATGATTTCAAACACCAGACATTTCTTTCCAAACTTAGGATCTCCTTGTACGTAGTCACATCATGTTTGAAACCAGCATGTATATTTTCTATTGCGTGTTTTGGAATTGCCCACAGTGGTATCTTGCAATCTAACTTATGTCTATACTTCTTCCAAACTCTCAGCAATGCCTGTCTTAAAATATGCACTCTAAACACATTGTCTACCTTCTTGTCATACAACAAATATGCATGCCAGCCAAACAACAAATCATGGCCCTCAAGATTTAATAATCTCTCTTGTGTCAAATTAATCCAATCACTTATTCCTACTAATGCAGCAGCTTCATAATATAGTTTAAAATTGGGCATTTTAAGCCCACCTCTCTCACGAGTATCCTGCATAATCTTAAGTTTAACTCGTGGCTTTTTCCCTGCCCACACAAATTTATTGATACCTCGCTGCCATTCCTCCAAGTTAGAATCTTTCTTAAGAATAATATAATTACAATATTTAATTAATTTTGTCATATAGTCTTTGCACGCTGGCTGTGTTATAAGAACATTTTGCCCAGTTGATCCGTTGTCAGTCATTTATATCATACTCCCTTTTTATGGTTATTTCCAGCAAATTATATTTCTGTCTTTTTTTTTTCATTTTTAATCGTGTCTTGCTCAGCTTGATTCTTCGGTAACCCTGCAGTGTTTTAAATTTCATCCTCATTTTTCAGACCAACTCTATTATTAGTAGTATTTTTTTTTTGTCTTATCCATAGACACTTCCGCTTCATCATTCTGGCAAGCACCCTATTTTATCTCATCTCGTTAGCAAAAAACTTTTTGTGCCACTTTGTAACCTGAAATTCTCTTTGCTCTGTTTCAGCCAGATCCGTATCCTTTTTTCCTTTCATCCTTCCGTTCGTTCTGTTGGGAGCTTAATCACCTTCTAATACTTTCTTATACAGGAATTCAGTCTCATTTCTTTCCTTTTCTTTTAATGTCTATATTTTCCCAAGCTTTTTGTCAAGGACGAAACTTTGGCAGCTATGTGCCTCTGCATTTCAACTTGCCTTTAGATTAAGTGGGGTGGGGAGGTGTTACTTTCAAGTGGGTTAGATGGAGAAACGAAATTTCTACAATTCAGCTGAAGACTGAGAGCCTGAAACCTTTTCAAGGACACCAGGAGAGGTGTGGATTTGAAGCAGACAGTTCCCACATGGACTACATAAGATGCTGGGAGTTTGGCTGGGAAAATGATTGTTTAAGTCTATGAATTGGGCTTGGAACCTCAGGGTTAGTTTTGCTTTGACATACCCATGCAGTGTATTCAATAAAGTCAGATTTTCAGAGATGGAATGAACCTGGAGTTTTATTCGGATTCTCAAGCTGGATGTTGATAGTTTTTTCATTATAAGCAGTCAAATTTGTATACGTTTAGATCTATTCCTTTGTTACGGGCATGAATGAATTCACTAATGTTTAAACCGTGTATTTAAAACTGGTGTTATTCTTAGCAGACAGTCGCTCCGTAAACATTTATCATTCCTTCCCATATTTATGAATGGCCCAGTCACTTTTTCTGTACAGGTAGTCCTCAACTTACAGCCATCCATATACTGTTTTTCACACTTACGACTGTTGAAGCATCCCCATGGTCAGGGGATCAAAATTCAGATGTTTGGCAACTGACTTATATTTATGACGGTTGCAGTGTCCTTTGGCCCGTGTGATTGCCTTTTGCGACCTGACAAAATAGGGATTCCTTCCTTCCTTCCTTCCTTCCTTCCTTCCTTCCTTCCTTCCTTCCTTCCTTCCTTCCTTCCTTCCTTCCCTCCCTCCCTCCCTCCCTCCCTCCCTCCCTCCCTCCTTCCTTCCTGTCTCACTCCCATTCCCTTTATTCCTTCCTACTTTCTGCTCTCCCTCCCATTCTCCTCCCTCCCTCCGTCCTATTCCCTTCTTTCCTTCCTACTTTCCACACTCTCCCTTTCCACTCCCTCCTTCTCTCCCTTCCTTCCTTTCCTTCTTTCTATTCTCCCTCCCATTGCCCTCCCCACCATTTCCTTCTTTCCTTCTTTCTTACTTTCCACTCTCTCCCATTCCCCTCCCTCTCTCCCATTCCCTTCTTTACTTTCTTCTTTCCACTCTCCCTCCCATTCCCAATAATAATAATAATAATAATAATAATAATAATAATAATAATAATAATAATAATAATAATAATAATAATAATTTGGAAGGGACCTTGGAGGTCATCTAGTCCAACCCTCTGCTCAGGCAAGAAACCCTTTCCTCCTCCCTTTCCCTTCTTTCCTTCCTACTTTCCATTCACTCCTTCCTTTCCTCCCTCCCTCCCATTCCCTTCTTTCCTTCCTTTTTTCCACTCTCCCTCCCATTCCCCTCCCTCCTTCCCTCCCCTCCCCTTCTTTCTGCCTCCTTTCCACTCTCCCTCCCATTCCCCTCTTTCCTTCCTTTTTTCCACTCTCCCTCCCATTCCCCTCCCTCCTTCCCTCCCCTCCCCTTCTTTCTGCCTCCTTTCCACTCTCCCTCCCATTCCCCTCTTTCCCTTCTCATTGATTGATTTCTTTATTCATTCATGCTGCTTACCATTTGCTCCGCCCACCGCTTCGTAGCCTCTTCATTCAGAGTTTCTCTTCCCAGCCCAGCTGCATCAAGTCCAGTCCGTCAGATGAGACCCCTTCATTCAGACCTGTTGCATTCGTCCGTCTCCTCTCCTTCCCCCTCCCCTAATTTCACAGACACCCAACCTATCTATTCTTCCTTTCCTTCCTTCATTATTCTCTCCTCTTTCCTATTCAACCTGCAAGATGTAATAATCTTCCACCTGGAGGAGAACTGCTGGGGAGGGGGGGGGGAACGCGCCAAGGAATATTAACTTCTGCCACCCGTTGTGATTTTTCTCCATTCAGGTTTTTCTGTAATGTCTTTTAGTAAAGACAAAAAAAGGACATTGTCTGGGCTTTTCAACATTTTTTTTTATACCTCTACATTAGACTTCTGTCAGCTGTCCAGCGTCTGCTGCGGTGGGCGGCTACAATAAATGTAAGGAAATAAATGCTGCATTTGTTAAAAAAAAAATGCCACCATCCCTGATCAAGAGGAGGGGGCTTCAGAAGGACAAAATGCTAGAAGGGAGTGTGGTTTAGCGTATGGTTTACTCAAACAGTAACCAGTAACCTAATCTAGGAATCACCAAGAACACTCCCACCATCATGGCAAGCCACTAGTATATAGGTCGGCATTCCTTTCTAGCCCGATGATGCTACCTAGTTGGGTAATCAAACATCTACAAGAAAATCTCCAAGCTCAGAGAGCACCCAGGACCCCACAGTCCTCCTCCTCCTCCTCCTCCTCCTCCTCCTCCTCTCTGCAAACCCCACTCCTAGCACTGATGATGTTACCTGGCTGGGTCATGAAATGTCTGCAAGAAAACCACCCAGCTCTGAGAGCATCAAGCACCCCACAGTCCTCCTCCTCCTCCTCCTCCTCCTCCTCCCCCTCCCCCCTCCTCCCCCTCCTCCCTGCAAACCCCACTCCTAGCACTGATGATGTTACCTGGCTGGGTCATGAAACGTCTGCAAGAAAACCACCCAGCTCTGAGAGCATCAAGCACCCCACAGTCCTCCTCCTCCTCCTCCTCCTCCTCCCCCTCCCCCCCTCCTCCCCCTCCTCCCTGCAAACCCCACTCCTAGCACTGATGATGTTACCCAGCTGGGTCATGAAACGTCTGCAAGAAAACCACCCAGCTCCGATAGCCATCAAGGGCCCCGCAGACATTCCCCTGCAAAGCCTCTCTTTCCAGAAGCAAATCTTTTTGAAATCCTTAGGATTTTGTTCTTGGTGTTAACGTGGAGGTTTGCCTGACTAAAATTCCATCTTTTGCCCTGTACACAAACTCTCCTTGCTGCGGCTATCTCGTCCTGGGCAGATTTTGTAATTTATTTCCCCTTGCTTCTTCCCAGAGTGGTTTAATTGTGTCCTTTCTCCCTTAAATGGCTCTGGAATACAACAGCCAATCTACCAGTTCTGGGTCATCGCCCGGCCAGATCCTGTTAACCTATTTTCAGGCCCCGCCACACGCAGCATCGGCCTCTTTGCCTCTCCAATTATATCCCCAAATATCGGCCATCGATAGCCAGGTCAAAGTTATTTTTGGAAGCGGAA
Source organism: Vipera berus (assembly GCF_964194415.1). Lineage (NCBI taxonomy): Eukaryota > Metazoa > Chordata > Lepidosauria > Squamata > Viperidae > Vipera > Vipera berus. Next base: position 6,744,984 of record NC_138202.1, read on the forward strand.
CCAGTAGCTACTCTGCGAGTCATTTTTTTAAAAAATGCATTTTTAAAGCCAAATCGATATGGATGTACACCTTTCTGCTGGATCAATTACGGCAGATTCTTGTTCAGCCGTTCCGGGATTAAATTCCCACAGTGACCAACCGTTGCGATCAAGGCGTCTTGAAAAATCGCACAGAGCTTTCCACAGCTGTTTTAATTAACAGGCCGTCCTCTATTTACGACCATTCGTTTAGGGACCGTTTAGAGTCCCGACGGCACTGGGAAAAAACAAACAAACGTGGCTTAGGACCGGTTATCAAACTTTACGACGCTGGTAGCAACTCCACGATCCCCTGACCAATATTCAGACGCTTGGCAACTGACTCATCTTTAGGACGGTTTGCGGCATCCCCGGGAGGGGGTGGTGTCACGTGATCCACCTTCTGACAAGCAAAATCAGATGGGGAAGCCAGATTCATTTAACGACCGTCTGACTAAAGTAACACCTGTGGTAACTCACCGAGCAATTATCGTAAGGAAAGGTCTTAAAACGGAGCAAAACTCGCTTAACAACTGTCAGGGGCTCAACCGTGGTCGTAAGGCAAGGACTACCTACACTTTATTGCCGGGATTACTCCAATTGCCTTGAACAAGCCGTCTAAAAACTGCTAGCTTGTGGCAGACAATTCCACAGCCCCACAGGTTTATTCCTAGGAAATTATTCGGAGGATAAAACTCATTCGTTTATCAGGCTTATAAACTGCTGGGGAAGATCGGCCTCAAAATCTTCTCTGAGCCACACATTAAAATGAATACTTTTGCTGCCTCTCCAATGGTCTACTCCGCCAGGATGTTGTGCAGCTTAAGCAGAAAAGTAATTGAGTTTAATTACAGGCAAAGCTCGATTTGCAACCGTTTATTTAGTGAGCAAAGTTGCAACCGCACTGAAAAAAAAGGGACTTGTCACCAGTCCTCACACTTACGACCATTGCAGCATCCCCATAGTTATGGAATCAAAAGTTTTGGCAACCTACCTGCATTTACAACGGTTGCAGCCTCCCTGCGATCACTATTTGACGAGCAAAGTCAATGGGGGAAGCCGGATCCACTTAACGACCTTGTGATTCGCTTAACAAACCTAGCAAAAGAGTCGTAAAATCCGGAGTGAGTCTCTTAACCGCCACCCTTAATAAGCCAGGGCAGTTCTGTGTCAGCAAATTGAGGACTTGCACAACGAACGGTCGTAAAACTGGGTGCAGCTCACTTCATGATCGCTTAGCAATAGAGGTTCTGGTCCCAAATTGCGGTCGTAAATCGAGGACCACGTGTATGAGGAAGCTGGGAAGAAACCGCAGAGAAAACACCGTTAGACACTTTACAACCTGCCTGTGCCTATTGGAGGCCCTACCAAAATGATGGGAGACTATGGCTCCCATCATCCTCGGCCAGCGTGAAGCAAAGGGCGGCAGGTCAGGGATCATGGGTCCCCAGGGGTTCAGAAAGGAAGCTGTGGCATTTGGGCTGGAGGTCTGCCTGAAATATAAAACTTGGACTCGGCCTGTCACAATGGAACGATCGCGGCGCGTTTCTAAGTTCTATACTATTTTAGACAACAGAATGACAGAGTCGGAAGGGACCCCCGGAGGTCTTCTAGTCCAACCCCCCCCCCGCTCAAGCAGGAGACCCCATACCATTCTAGACTTATGACAGAATGACAGTCGGAAGGGACCCCGGAGGTCTTCTAGTCCAACCCCCCGCTCAAGCAGGAGACCCCATACCATTCTAGACATGACAGCATGACAGAGTAGGAAGGGACCCCCGGAGGTCTTCTAGTCCAACCCCCTGCTCAAGCAGGAGACCCCATACCATTCTAGACTTATGACAGAATGACAGAGTAGGAAGGGACCCCCGGAGGTCTTCTAGTCCAACCCCCCACTCAAGCAGGAGACCCCATACCATTCTAGATTTATGACAGAATGATAGAGTCGGAAGGGACCCCGGAGGTCTTCTAGTCCAACCCCCCGCTCAAGCAGGAGACCCCATACCATTCTAGACAAATAGCAGAATGACAGAGTCGGAAGGGACCCCCGGAGGTCTTCTAGTCCAACCCCCCGCTCAGGCAGGAGACCCCATACCATTCTAGACTTATGACAGAATGACAGTCGGAAGGGACCCCGGAGGTCTTCCAGTCCAACCCCCCGCTCAAGCAGGAGACCCCATACCATTCTAGACTTATGACAGAATGACAGAGTAGGAAGGGACCCCTGGAGGTCTTCTAGTCCAACCCCCTGCTCAAGCAGGAGACCCCATACCATTCTAGACAAATAGCAGAATGACAGAGTAGGAAGGGACCCCCAGAGGTCTTCTAGTCCAACCCCCTGCTCAAGCAGGAGACCCCATACCATTCTAGACTTATGACAGAATGACAGAGTAGGAAGGGACCCCCGGAGGTCTTCTAGTCCAACCCCCTGCTCAAGCAGGAGACCCCATACCATTCTAGACTTATGACAGCATGACAGAGTCAGAAGGGAGAATGAAAGGGGGGAGGGAGGGAGGGAGGGAGGAAAAGACCAGGTGGGGAGAGAGAGAAGGAAGGAAAGAGGAGGGAGGGAAGGAAGGAAGGAGTAAAAAAAGGGAGGGAGGAAAAGAGGTGAGGGGGAAGGAAGGAAGAGCATGGAGAGGAGAAGGAAGGGAAGGAGGGAGGAAGAAGACAGGAGTGAGAAGAAAGGAAGGGGGGAAGAGAGATGGAAGGAAGGAAGGAAGGAAGGAAGGAAGGAAGGAAGGAAGGAAGGAAGGAAGGAAGAATTCCTGATGCTTCCTGCCAGATTCCCACAATGGGGAAGCCTGCTGGAAGTCGGAAATCTCACTGCTTTTTTGCCCGCCTGTGGTCATTCTGTTTTTCTGTTTAGGTGAAGAAATATCTCTGAAACGATGACGCGGGAGATCACGGGTTGCCTGCTTTAACTACAGCACTCAAGCTGAGATTTTTTCATTCTGTCCCTTCATTTGATTGACAGATTCAATTAAGCCACCTTTATCTCTGCACAGAACAGCAATACAGTCTTAGCGTGAATCTATTTTCCAAGGTCCTGGTAAGCGCTGAGCTATAAACTAACACAACGGCATTTTAAAACCGACACAATTAATCAAAATTTGCCGATCTCTGAAGTGGGCCGCCCAATTTGTCATTTCAGCTTTTATTTTATTTTATTTTATTTTTGGTTTTTTAAAAAAGAAACCAACATATTAAAGATAAGGCCGTGCCAACGCGCAAACATTTGCGTGAAGTACATTAAGTGAAGCTGTTTGCAAACTCAGCACGGCCCATTAGAAATGGAGCAGCGGAGATGCGCCTTACAGATTTTAGGGCAAATATCTAAATAAATATTTATTTAAATTAAATTGAATGGAATGCATATTTAAATGTTTAAATAAATAAATAAAGCAGATGTCAAGTTTTGTGAACGGGGCTATCAAAACAGACCTGCGTAAAAAGCTAAAGCAGAGAAGCAAGAATGAACGGAATTTCAAAAAAATAAATAAATAAAATCGGACTCCTTAATGCTTCTTTAGGATAAGGCAAGACGGTTCTCGACTTACGACCAGCATTGGGAATTTCTGTCGCTAAACAAGGTGGTCGTTAAGTGAGTCACACCCAATTTGATGCCTTTTTTTTTTGCAGCCACAGATAGTCCTTGACTTACGACCGGAAGTGAGGCCAACGATTCTGGGGTGAAGTGAGACATTCGTTCAGTGGATTTTGCCCCAGTTTTACGACCTTCCTTGCCACAGTTCTTAAGGGAATCGTGGCAGTTGATGGGTGAGTTAGTGACCCGGTTGTTAAGTGAATCTGCTTGTCGGAAGTCACCAAAGGGGATCACATGACCTTGGGGGACAGCAATGATCGTTAGTATGAGCCAGCTGCCAAGCGCCTGGCTTTGGATCACATGACCGCGAGGGATGCTGCAACGGTCGTTAAGTGTGAAAAATGATCGTAAGTTCCTTTTTTCAGTGTCGTTGTAACTTTGAGCGGTCACTAAATGAACTATTGTAAGTCGAGGACTCCCTCTATTGTTAAGTGAATCACTGCAGTTGTTAAGCAAATCAGGCGGTCGTTAAGCAAACCTGGCTCTCTGCATTGGGGAAGCGCTACTAAAGGTAATTAGTGTTACTACTCGTGGTTTGCACCTCTCGTGTGGACTACCTCGGGAGGCTGACAGCTGCAGTACTTACCCATTGACTAGGATGAGTAAAAGTAGTCCTCGACTTACAACCATTTGTTAAGTGACTGTTGGAAGTTACAACAGCACTGAAAAAAGGGACTTATGACCGATCCTCACACTTACGACCGTTGCGGCATTCCTCATGGCCATGTGATAAAATTGGGGAGGTGAAGCATTCACTTATTATTTACCTTGGAATTAATCTTACTTAAACCTAACCTTCAGACCATCAAGTAAGCAAGACCCCAATCAAGAAATGGCCAAAGAGCCGTTAGTAAAAAGCCCAACCAAAGAATCTCTAAGACCACCCCACCCCCCAGGCCGGCAAGACCCCCCCCAGAATATAAACTGACAGCAAACCCCCCTCCCTTCTAGCATGGATGATGTTATGAGCCTTGGTGGAGCAGTGGGCTAATGCCTCCTTAAGTAACACCAGCTGCCTGCAATTAGTGCAGGTTCGAGTCCCACCAGGCTCAAGGTCGACTCAGCCTTCCATCCTTCCGAGGTAGGTAAAATGAGGACCCAGATTGTTCGGGGCAATTAAGCTGACTTTGTAATAATGCCGCTTGGGGGGTGTATGAAAGCCCTAATAAGCAGGCATATACATAGAATGAAGGCTACTGCTAAGCTTGTAAGCCCGCCCTGAGTCTTCGGAGAAGGGCGGGATATAAATGGAATTAAAATTTAAAAAAAATTAATTAAGAATGTTCCCTAGTTAGGGTAATGTCTGCAAGAAAACAAGCAAGCTCAGAGACCACCCAGCACCCCACCATCTTCCTTCTCCTCCTCCTCCTCCTCCTCCTCCTCCTCCCCTCCACAAATCCCCCTCCCTTCTAGCATGGATGATGTTCCCTAGTTAGGGTAATGAAACCTTTGCAAGGAAACAAGCAAGCTCAGAGACCACCCAGCACCCCACCGTCTTCCTCCTCCTCCTCCTCCTCCTCCTCTCCACAAAGCCCCCTCCCATTTAGCAGGGATGATGTTCCCTAGTTAGGTCACAAGACATCTGCAAGAAAACAGGCAAGCTCAGAGACCACCCAGCACCCCACCGTCTTCCTCCTCCTCCTCCTCCTCCTCCTCCTCCTCCTCCTCATTTCACCCTTGAGCCATGCTCTGTTCCTTCCCAACTGTCATGTTCCCCCCTCCCAGTTTTGGAGAGGTTGACACAAAGATGAAGGGGTTCAACTTATTTTCCAAAGCACCCGAGGGCAGGACAAGAAACAGTGGATGGAAACTAGTCAAGGAGAGAAGCAACTCGGAACTAAGGAGGAACTTCCTGACAGCCAGGACAATTAACCAGTGGAACAGCTTGCCACCAGACATCGTGGGTGCTCCATCACTGGAGGTTTTAAAGAGGAAACTGGACAGCCACTTGTCTGAAATGGGATAGGGTCTCCTGCTTGAGCAGGGGGCTGGACTAGAAGATGACTGTCAAAAAGAGCCTGCCCCAGTTCTAAAGTGAACACCGCCATCATCAAGCAATTTGTGTGTGTAGAACCTTTTTGTTGCTGTTGCCAAAAATGGGAAGTAAATATCAGGTTCGGGCGCATAAATCATAAAACGCAACCCGGTGTTCGTGGGACATTGCAGATGGCCATAAACACAACCTGGTTGTTGAATTGTTTATTTTATTTCTTTTTATTTTAATCCCATTTATATCCCGCCCTTCTCCGAAGACTCAGGGCGGCTTACAATCTAAGCACAAATCAATGTGCTTAGCAATAATGTTGACCTGTCGGAAAGGGCGGCTGTCATAACTTCGGAACTGGATCCTAAGTAGTTTTGGGTCCATCATCATAAGTTGAGGACTACGTCTGAATCTCCTTTATTTCCATCAGGAAGAATTAAGGTTGTAGTTAACTGGTCCAGGGAAATCAATCGGGCATAAAGTATTTAAGACACCCTTTTTATGCCCCGGCTGTCCAGAAAGAAACAGGGGTCCTTAAAAAGAAAAAATAGTTCTTATTAGAGAAGCTTTGAAAATCCAAAGATGCTCAGAGGGTATGTTTATACCAGGGCATCAAAGAGTTTTACATTGCTCCTTTGGTGTTTTGCTCTGGAAAAAATGCTGGGCGATCGATCTGCAAGTTATTTACTATCACGTATTCCTGGGTGTTTAGGACTCAAAAGAGTGAAGATTTCAACAGCAGACTAAGCCAGGATCTGCTGCCTCTGATCAGGATCTGACGAAGACCCTCGTTGAGCAGGGACTTGCTTAAGCCAGAGGCATTTTCCTAGGAGAGGGAAGAAGGATTGCAGGGGATAACAACAACAACAACAACAACAACAATAAAAGGTAAAGGTTCCCCCGCACATGCGTGCTAGTCGTTTCCAACTCTAGTGGCCGGAGCTGTTCTGAACCAGCCCTCTTCTGGCCTTGTAGTAAGGCAAACCCCTATTCAGAAAGAAGAGACTGGAGAGCGTCCAAGGCTAAAAGGCGTCTGCCAGGATTTATTACTCAATTAACAAAAACACTAGAGCTTGTCTCCTCAAGCGGAAGAGTTGCTTTCAGCAACCAGCCCCTCCCCAAACACTCCTTTTATTGAGAGCTCAGGGCGTGGTCTCCCTGTGCCTCCTCCCGAGGAGTCCCACAGCCTTTCTTTGTTTGTTCCTGCTCGACTGCCTCCTGCGTCGGGCGTCCTTGAACAGGGCCAGCTGTGGGTCATCATCCTCCGCAGCTGAGGGCTCACGCAGCTGAGAAGAGGTCCCCGGCTGAGGGCTCTGCAAAGCCTCCAAACCATCATCAGCCGGTTCGTCTCCCTCCTCCCCCTCATCTGAGTCATCCGATACATCGGAGCCGGCTGTCGGACCCACAGGCTGGCCCTGAGTCACAACAGGAGCTCATCTCCATTTCAAAGCCAAAGAGGACATCCGAGGACGTCTCCGTGGTCATGTGGCCGGCATGACTAGACGCCAAAGGCGCACGGAACGCTGTTTACCTTCCCACCGTAGTGGTCCCTATTTTTCTACTTGCATTTTTACGTGCTTTTGAACTGCTAGGTTGGCAGAAGCTGGGACGAGTAACAGGCGCTCACTCTGCTACGCAGCACTCGGGATTCGACCCACCAAACTGCCGACCTTCTGATTGACAAGCTCAGCGTCCTAACCCACTGAGCCACCACATCCCTACAACAACAATAGATGAATAATAATAATTATGGATGAAACGTGTAACAGGGATACCCATTGTCATTGGGGCACTGGGAACGATGTCCAAAAACTTTGCAAAACACATCAAGAAATTGCAGCTTCCTGCAATAACTCCAGCGAAGCTACAAAAAACTGCGCTACTCGGAACATCTTACATTTTAAGGAGCTACCTGGTTGATACCTAGGATGCTGGCAGCAACCCGTGTCAACCATTAGTGTCAGTCAATTTGAGTGTTCAGTTGACTGAGTTTCATGTTTTATGAATAAAAGTTTTATAATAATAGTAAAGTTACCACGACCTGGCCATCGAAACTGAGTGTTGAGTGTTCAGTTGACTGAGTTTCATGTTTTATGAATAAAAGTTTAATAATAATAATAATAATAATATAATAATAATAATAATAATGATGATGATGATGATGATGATGATGATGATGATGATGATGATGTTGGAAGGGACCTTAGAGGGAGGGAGGAAAGAAGAAAGAAAGGAAAAAGAAAGGAAGGAAGGAAAAAGATGGAGAGGAAGGAAGAAGGGAGGGAAGGAGGGAGGGAGGAAAGAAGGAAGGAAGAAAAAAGAGATGGAGAGGAAGTAAGGAAGAAGAGGATGAAGGGACGAAGGAAAGAAGGAAGGAAGTAAGCAAGGAAAGAAGAAAGGAAGGAAAAAGAGATGGAGGGGAAGTAAGGAAGAAGAGGATGAAGGGACGAAGGAAAGAAGGAAGGAAGTAAGCAAGGAAAGAAGAAAGGAAGGAAAAAGAGATGGAGATGAAGTAAGGAAGAAGAGGAAGAAGGGACAAAGGAAAGAAGGAAGGAAGGAAGCAAGGAAAGAAGAAAGGAAGGAAAAACAGGTGGAGAGGAAGAAAGAGGAGGAGGAGTTGCTCTCTATATAAGAAATAACTTTATCTCTACAGAAATAGAGCACAACAATGACGAAAACTGCAAACTTGAAAGCATTTGGGTCAATATAAAAGGGGGAAAAAATGACATTGCCATAGGTGTATATACTATAGGCCGCCCAACCAAGCAGAGGAAATAGATGAACTTTTTGCTAGTCAGCTAACTAAGGTATGTAAGAAGCACATCACAATAGTAATGGGGGACTTTAATTACCCTGATATCAACTGGGAGACAAACTCTGCACCAAGTGGAAGATCAAACAGATTCCTGACAAACCTAGCAGACAACTTTGTCACCCAAAAAGTAGAGAAGGGAACTAGGGGATTAGCCATATTGGATTTAATTCTCACTAACAGAGATGAAATGATAGACGGTGTCGAAGCCACAGGAACCTGGGGGGGGAGTGATCATGCAATATTGGAATTCAACATTCTGGAAGCACAAGCAATAGAACACAGCCAAACTAGAGTCTTGGACTTTAAAAGAGCTAATTTCAATAAACTTAGAGAGACCTTGGGAAGAATTCCATGGATGAGAATCCTAAAGGGGAAAACAACTCAAGAAGCTTGGGAAATTTTGAAAAGTGAGATAATAAAGGCCCAGTCTAGTACAATACCAACAAAGAAGAAAAATAACAGCTCTCAAAAGAAACCAGCATGGCTGCATAAAGAACTCTCTGATAAATTGAAAGATAAAAAGGACAAGTATAAGAATTGGAAAGAGGGGCACATAACTAAGTCAGAATATCAGCAAATAGCCCGAGCCTGCAAAGATGAAGTGAGGAAAGCTAAGGCTCAAAATAAACTAAGGCTTGCGAACAAAGTCAAAAATAACAAAAAAAGCTTCTTTCAACATGTAAAAAACAAGAAAAAAGTTAAGGAAATGATTGGTCCATTAGTGGGGGAAAGTGGCAAGAAGGTGACAAGCCATAGGGAGAAAGCAGAACTATTTAACTCGTTTTTTGCATCTGTCTTTACACAAAGGGAAAAAAACAGTCCAACCTACCAAAACCAGTGCCATAAAAAACAGAATAGAAACGCAAGTTAAGATAGGCAAAAAAATGGTAAGTGAACACCTGTCCAGCCTAGACGAGTTCAAATCACCAGGACCAGATGGATTACACCCCAAGGTTCTCAAGGAACTGGCAGACGTGATCTCAGAACCACTGAACTATATTTTTCAAAGATCCTGGAGCACTGGGGAACTTACCAGAGGACTGGAAAAGAGCTGATGTAGTTGCCATCTTCAAAAAAGGGGGAAAAAATGGATCCAGGAAATTACAGACCTATCAGCCTGACCTCAATAACAGGGAAGATTCTGGAAAAGATAATCAAGCAACAAATCAGCAAACATCTAGAGGCAAACAAAGTCATTACCAAAAGCCAACATGGGTTTGTCAAAAACAGATCATGCCAGATAAATCTTATTGCATTCTTTGACCCGGTGACAAAATTAGTGGACCAGAGGAATGCTGTGGATATAATTTACTTGGGCTTCAGTAAGGCATTTGATAAAGTAGATCACAACCTACTACTTGATAAGATAGAAAAATGTGGCTTAGATAGCATCACCACCAGATGGATTCGTAGCTGGCTGACGGACTGTACTCAGCGTGTGGTCCTCAATGGAACCGCATCTACATGGAGGGAAGTGTGCAGTGGGGTGCTCCAGGGCTCTGTTCTGGGCCCAGTGCTCTTCAGCATCTTCATCAACGATTTGGATGAGGGGATAGATGGGGAACTCATCAAATTTGCAGACGACACCAAGCTGGCAGGAATAGCCAATACTCCAGAAGACAGGCTTAAGATACAGGAGGATCTGGACAGACTTGAACACTGGGCACTATCTAACAAAATGAAATTCAATGGTGAAAAAAGTAAGGTTCTATGTTTAAACAAGAAAAACCAAATGCACAGGTATAGCATAGGTGGTACCTTGCTCAATAGTAGCAACTGTGAGAGGGATCTCAGAGTATTAGTGGACAATCGCTTAAATATGAGCCAGCCGTGTGCTGCAGCTGCCAAAAAAGCCAACACACTGCTAGACTGCATTAAGAGAGGGAGAGAATCAAGATCACGTGAAGTACTAATACTACTTTACAATGCCTTGGTAAGGCCACACCTGGAATACTGCATCCAGTTTTGGTCACCAAGACATAAAAACGATATTGAGACTCTAGAAAGTGTGCAGAGAAGAGCAACAAAGATGACCAGGGGTCTGGAGGCTAAAACATACAAAGCATGGTTGCTGGAATTGGGTATGTGTAGTTTAATGAAGACAAGGGTGAGGGGTGACATGATAGCAGTGTTTCAATATCTCAGGGGCTGCCCCAAAGAAGAGGGAGTCAAGCTATTCTCCAAAGCGCCCAAAGGCAGGACAAGAAGCATCGGATGGAAACTAACCAAGGAGAGAAGCAACCTAGAACTAATGAGAAACTTCCTGACAGTGAGAACAGTTAACCAGTGGAACCACCTGCCTCCAGAAGCGGTGAATGCTCCAACACTGGAGGTTTTTAAGAAGAGACTGGACAGCCATTTGCCTGAAATGGTATAGGGCAGGGGTCTGCAACCTTGACAACTTTAAGACTTGTGGACTTCAGCTCCCAGAATTCCTCAGCCAGCTATGAATTCTGGGAGCTGCAGTCCACAAGTCTTAAAGTTATCAAGGTTGCAGACCCCTGGTATAAGTGTTATTGCCTGAGCAGAGGGTTGCACTAGATGACCTCCAAGGTCTCTTCCAACTTTATTACTATTACTAAAGGAGAGAGAGAGAAAGGAAGGGAGAGAGGGATGGATGGAGGGGCAGGGGCAGGGAGGGAGAGAGAGGGGGAGGGAGGGAGGGAGGGAGGAAGGATGGAGGGAAGGAAAAAGAGAGGTGGAGAGGAAGGAAAGAAGGAAGAAGGAGAGAGGGAGGGAGGGTGGGGGTACGGTCTTAAGTGATTTGCTTAACAATCATGGCAAAAAAGTTGGCAAAATTGGATGCGCCTCACTTAACAACCGCTTTGCTTACCATGGAGATTTTGGTTTCAGTTGTGGTTGGAAAACAAGGACTTCCTGTATTTATAACTTTTCCTCTTTCTGCCTTTTGGGCAACCGGGTTTTACTGAAAGGAAGTGCCAAATAAGCACTGCTCACCTTAAGAGAAAAGGGCTGTTGGCTTCTCCGTTCAGCCCTCCTTTTTTTTAATCCTTGCAGGGCTTTTTTAAATTTATTTATTTAAATTATCCATATCCTTTAGGTAAGAAAGCTGTTTTCCCCTGGATCTGCTGGGTCGTTGAGGAGAAATAATTCTTTTTTTTTTCACCTTTACAAATTCAACCCTCCATTTCTTATTGCAGTTCTGGTCATTCAAGTCTGCATTCACCTCCGATGAGCCCCAGAATCCTAATTAATAATGAATATTGATCACAGACCAGAAAGGCAAAGGAATCGAATTTTTCGTTTGCCACTTCTTTTTCCTGTGATTTTTTTTTAAAAAAAATGGAGGTCGGGTATGAGTGCGAGGTCAGGCAGGACTGAAATGGGAAAAGTTAATAATTGATAGCCCTATTTCTGTGGCGTCTGATCAAAAGAGGTGATTGCATGACAAACGGCCAAATTACTGTAAAATACTACATGCCTATTAATAATGCAGCTGCTCCAGATAGGGCCATAGCATAATGCGAGATCAGATTTTGCTATAAGATAGATGGTGAGGGATGGCTCAGAAACCCACAGAAGGGTGAAAAATTGGCAGAGATTTTGGGATTTTGCCAAAATTTAGGGAGAGAGAGAGAGAGAGAGGGAGAAAAGAGAGAAAGAAAGTGACAGAAAAGAGAAGAGTGAAAGAGAGAGAGAAATAAAGAGAAAGAATGAAAGAGAGAGATAAAGAGAGAGAGAGAGAAAGGGAGAGAGAGAAAGAAAGTTAAAAGAACGAGAGAGAGGAGTGAAAGAAAAAGAAAAAGAGAAAGAGAGAGAAAGAAAAAGCAAAAGAGTGAAAGAGAAAGAGAAAGAAAGTGAGAGAAAGAAAAAAAAGAGAGAGAGAAAGTGAAAGAGAAAACTAGAGAGTGAAAGAGAGGGGGAGAAAGGGAGAAGAGAGAGAGAGAGAAAGAAAGAGAGAAAGAGAGAGAAAAGAATGAAAGAGAAAGAGAGAGAAAGAGAGAGAAAGAAAAAGAGAAAGAGAGAGAAAGAAAAAGAAAAAGAGTGAAAGAGAAAGAGAAAGAAAGAGAAAGAAAGTGAGAGAAAGAGAAAAAGAGAGAGGGAAAGAGAGAAAGTGAAAGAGAAAAAGAGAGTGAAAGAGAGGGGGAGAAAGGGAGAAGAGAGAGAGAGAGAAAGAGAGAAAGAGAGAGAAACGAATGAAAGAGAAAGAGAGAGAAAGAGAGAGAAAAAGCAAGAGTGAAAGGTAGAGAAAGAGAAAAAGAGAGAGAGAGAAAGTGAGAGGAGAAAAAGAGAGTGAAAGAGAGAGAGAAATAAAGAGAAAGAATGAAAGAGAGAGATAAAGAGAGAGAGAGAGAAAGGGAGAGAGAGAAAGAAAGTTAAAAGAACGAGAGAGAGAGAGGAGTGAAAGAAAAAGAAAAAAAGAGAGAGAGAGAAAGAAAAAGCAAAAGAGTGAAAGAGAAAGAGAAAGAAAGTGAGAGAAAAAAAAAAGAGAGAGAGAAAGTGAAAGAGAAAACTAGAGAGTGAAAGAGAGGGGGAGAAAGGGAGAAGAGAGAGAGAGAGAAAGAAAGAGAGAAAGAGAGAGAAAAGAATGAAAGAGAAAGAGAGAGAAAGAGAGAGAAAGAAAAAGAGAAAGAGAAAGAAAAAGAAAAAGAGTGAAAGAGAAAGAGAAAGAAAGAGAAAGAAAGTGAGAGAAAGAGAAAAAGAGAGAGGGAAAGAGAGAAAGTGAAAGAGAAAAAGAGAGTGAAAGAGAGGGGGAGAAAGGGAGAAGAGAGAGAGAGAGAAAGAAAGAGAGAAAGAGAGAGAAACGAATGAAAGAGAAAGAGAGAGAAAGAGAGAGAAAAAGCAAAAGAGTGAAAGGTAGAGAAAGAGAAAAAGAGAGAGAGAGAAAGTGAGAGGAGAAAAAGAGAGAGTGAAAGAGAGAAAGAAAAAGAGAGAAAGAGGAGAGAGAGAGAGAGAGAGAGAGAAAAGAAGAGATTGTTGTGATTTGGATCGCTTATCTTCACACACAAAAACATATACAGGTAGTCCTCGATTTACGACCACAATCGAGCCCAACATTTCTGTTGCTAAGCGAGACATTTGTTCAGTGAGTTTTGCCCCATTTTACGACCTTTCTTGCCACAGCTGTTACGTGAATCCCTTCAGTTGTTAAGTTAGTGACAATGGCTGTTAAGCGAATCCGGCTTCCCCCCCTTGACTTTGCCTGTCAGAAGGTCGCAAAAGGTGGATCACAGGACGCCCGGGACGCTGCCACCGTCGTAAATACGAGTCAGTTGCCAAGCGCCTGGACCCAAAGGGGAGGCTACAACGGTCGCTAAGTGCGAAAAGCCGTCCTAAGTCGCTTTTTCCACCACCACCACCCCCAGCACCGTTGTAACTTTGAACGGTCGCTAAATGAACTGTTTTAAGTCGAGGACTACCTGGACAATTCAGTGGCAGGACGAATGGCAGGAAAGGTTTGCTCCGAGGATTTCTTCCGGTGCTTGGACAGCGTCGGTGGGAACCAAACAAATGCAGACGGGGGGGGGGGGAGGCGATAAAGATGGAAACAACCCACCCACCCCCACTTTCAAAGTTAGCTCCCCTCCTCCCCCCCCCAATTTTTCCTGTACAGTTTGTGTTGTGTAGTATCCTTTTGCCGCGCCGTCTGCTGCTTGTGGAGCCTGCGCAGGCTTCCGTGGCAACTCCGTGCACAAGGCCGTTGCGATGGCAACCCGCTCAGCACAAACCAGGGAGAATCAGTAATAATAACATTAATATTATATTATGACCGATATAATGCTACGGATTACTGGGTATAATTATTATCTTCATAAGAGGTGATTAATATAGAGATTTCCCCCCCCCACACACACACTTCTGCACACATCTGGAAACTGCGGGATTCCTGAAACTTAGACAGGAAAGGAAGGGTCAACCGACGTAACTTTTTGTCCCTGTTTAAAGTTTGAACTTCAGTGCCAAAGTATGGGAGGGGCCGTGTGCAAGGACTCCTCGAGTTACGACTGTATTTGAGACCAGAATACAGACCTCAACTTACAACCGTTCAGTTAGCGGTGGTTACCCCGGCACTGAAAAAAAAAGTCATTGGTTGTGACCCTTACGACCGTCGCACCATCCCTGTGGCCAGGTGATCAAAATTCAGACTGAATCGGCAACTGATTCGTATTTAGGACGGTCGCAGTGTCCGGCGGTCACGGGGGTCCCCTTTTACGACCGTCTGACAAGCAAAGTCAACTTGGGTAACCCGGATTCACTTTGCAACCGTGTCACTAATTAAAACAACTGCCGTGATTCACGTAACAACCGGGGCAAGTAAGATCGTAAAATGGGGGCAAGACTCACTTAACAACTGTCTTGCTTAGCAACGGAAAATTTGGGCTCAGTTGTGGCCATAAGAGTACAGAGAGTGCAGAGAAGAGCAACAGAGATGATCAGGGGACTGGAGGCTAAAACATAGAAAGAACGGTTGCTGGAATTGGGTATGTCTGGTTTAATGAAGAGAAGGACGAGGGGTGACATGATAGCAGCCTTCTAGTATCTCAGGAGCTGCCCCAAAGAAGAGGGAGTCAAGCTATCCCCCAAAGTGCCTGAAGGCTGGACAAGAAGCAACGGATGGAAACTGATCAAGGAGAGAAGCAACCCAGAACTAAAGAGAAACTTCCTGACAGTGAGAACAATTAACCAGTGGAACTACCTGCCTCCAGAAGCGGTGAATGCTCCAACACTGGAAGTTTTGAAGAAGACACCGGACAGCCATTTGTCTGAAATGGTATAGGGCAGTGATGGTGAACCTTTTAGAGGCCAAGTGTCCCAATCCCTCCCTGTCCCCCACACACCCCTATTCTGCCACCCCGCCCATGATCCCAGAACACTGCAGCCATCATAAATACGAGTCAGTTGCCGAGTGTCTGAATTTTGATCATGTCACTATGGGGATGCTGGAACGGGTGTAAGTCTGGAAAACAGTCATAAGTCATGTTTTTCAGTGGCATGGTCACTAAATGAACTGTTGTAAGTCGAGGACCACCTGAACTTTTGTAGAACTGTCCCTTTTAAAAAGGTAAAGGTAAAGGTTCCCCCGCACATGCGTGCTAGTCGTTTCCGACTCTAGAGGCCGGTGCTCATCTCCGTTTGAAAGCTGAAGAGCCAGCGCTTGTCCGAGGACGTCTCCGTGGTCATGTGGCCGGCACGAGTGGACGCCAAAGGGGCACGGAGCGCTGTTACCGTCCCCCCGTAGTGGTCCCTATTTTTCTACTTGCATTTTTTACGTGCTTTCGAACTGCTAGGTTGGCAGAAGCTGGGACGAGTAACAGGCGCTCACTCTGTTACGCGGCACTCGGGATTCGACCCGCCAAACTGCCGACCTTCTGATCGACAAGCTCCGCATCCTAACCCACCTGAACTTTTGTAGAACTGTCCCTTTTAGTATCTGTTAATTTTATATATAATATATAAAGAACAGTTGCAGAAACTGGGTATATCTAGTTTAATGAAAAGGAGGACTGGGGTGACATGATAGCAATTTTCCAAAATTTGAGGGATTGCCCCAAAGAAGAGGCAGTCAAGCTCCTGACAGTGAGGACAATTAACCAGTGGAACTACCTGCCTCCAGAAGTGGTGCCTGCTCCAACACTGGAAGTTTTTAAGAAGAGACTGGACAGCCATTTGTCTGAAAGGGTATAGGCTTTCCTGCCTGAGCAGGGGGTTGGACTAGATGACCTCTAAGGTTCCTTTCCAACTGTATTACTATATTTATTATTAAAAGGAGAGGAGAGGAGAGAAGACAAAAGAAAGGAGAAGTGAAAAGAAAAGAAAAGAAGAAAAAGGAGATGAGAAGAGAGAGAGAGAGAGAGAGAGAGAGAGAGAGAGAGAGAGAGAGAGAGAGAGAGAGAGAAAGGCTGACCATCCCTTTTGCTCTCAGAATCCCGGTGTGCAGAAAGATAGTCCAATACACTCCAGTCATGGCAGAGGCGTCACGCACAGCTGGTTGGTGGATCAATAGGGAGGTTGCAAGCCGCAAGACCTGTTGAAGGGGAAGTCAAAAAATGTTTCAGAGGTCACCATGAGGCCAATCATTCAGGGTTAGGCCTTCGACCCCCGTGGTTGTTCAGGGCTTCAGCTTGACCTTTTGGATCCCTCTGTGGACGCCTCTGGAGACCTGGACTTCTAATGACGATTAAGAAAGAGGTTTAATATGCACACTCCACGTTGCTAAGGCTACAAGATTAGAGGCATCAGATGCTAGAGGGAAAAGCATGTTCTTCGTGGTGGTCGGCAAGGGGGATGAAGGATCTGGAGACTAAATCGTGTGATGAACGGTTGAGGGAACTAAGGAGGTCCACCTCTTGAAGGATTGGGAGGGACGTGATCTGTTTTCCAGGACTTGAGGCGCTATCACAGACAGGAATGACAGAATAACAGAGTTGGAAGGGACCTTGGAGGTCATCTAGTCCAACCCCCTGCTCAGGCAGGAAACCCTATGCCATTTCAGACAAATGGCTGTCCAGTCTCTTCTTAAAAACTTCCAGTGTTGGAGCATTCACAGCTTCTGGTGGCAGGTTGTTCCACTGGTTCATTGCTCTCACTGTCAGCAATTTCTCCTTAATTCCAGGTTGCTTCTCTCCTTGGTTCGTTTCCATCCGTTGCTTCTTCTCCTGCCTTCTGGTGATTTGGAGAAGAGGTTGATCCCTTCTTCTTTGAGGGAGCCCTCGAAATATTGGAAGACTGCTATCATGTCAGCCTTGGTCCTTCTTTTCATTAAACCAGTCGTACTCAATTCCTGCAACTGTCCCTCGTATGTTTTAGCCTCCAGTCCCCTGATCATCTTTGTCGCTTTTCTCTGCACTCTTTCTAGTGACTCAACATCTTTTTTATACTGTGGTGACCAAAACTGGTTGCAGGATTCCAAGTGTTGGCCTATTCTCCAAAGCACCAGAGCTCAGGAGAAGGAGTAAAGGTAAAGGTTCCCCTGCACACGCGTGCTAGTCGTTTCCGACTCTAGGGGCCGGTGCTCATCTCCGTTCCAAAGCCGAAGAGCCAGCGCTTGTCCAAGGAAGTCTCCATGGTCATGTGGCCGGTGTGACTAGACGCCAAAGGCGCACGGAACGCTGTTACCTTCCCACCGTAGTGGTCCCTATTTTTCTACTTCCATTTTTACGTGCTTTCGAACTGCTAGGTTGGCAGAAGCTGGGATGAACAACAGCCGCTCACTCTGCTACGCGACACTCGGGATTCGACCCGCCAAACTGCCGACCTTCTGATCGACAAGCTCAGCGTCCTAACCCACTGAGGCACCGCGTCCCTTCAGGAGAAGGAGTAATGAGTGTTAAAGAGAGATTCAACTGACGGAACAATTAACCAGTGGAACAGCTTGCCTCCAGAAGTTGTGGGTGTTCCAACAATGGAGGTTCTCAAGCAGAAACTTTTTATTTATTTTTTTATTTTAATACCATTTATATCCCGCCCTTCTCTGAAGACTCAGGGCGGCTTACAAGCTTAGCAGTAGCCTTCATTCTATGTATATGCCTGCTTATTAGGGCTTTCGCCCCCCTCCCAAGTGGCATTATTACAAAGTCAGCTTAATTGCCCCCAACAATCTGGGTCCAAACTGGGCAGTCATTTGACCAGGATGTAAAGTCTCCTGCTTTGAGCAGGAGTTGGATTAGAAGACTTCCTAACTCTCTTCCAGCCTTATGGTTCAACAGCTTCAGGAGATACTCATGGTCAGAATCCAGATCAACCTGCTTGACTCTCTTCCTGGTGGTCATCAGAAAACCCATGGAGATCCATTGGCTAGCATCGTTGACCGGCATTTTCACCTCAGTGGCATCAGCTCTGAAGAAGTCTGCAAGTAAAGTTCCTAATGATTCAGCCTCGCTGACTTCTTGGTACCCTTGTGAAAATGCTGGACCATTGCCTTTTTGAGGAATATTTTGTTCAACAGCTTACAGAAGAGAAAGATGAGGGGGGACATGATAGCAGCGTTCCAATATCTCAGGGGCTGCCCCAAAGTAGAGGGAGTCAAGCTATTCTCCAAAGCGCCTGAAGGCAGGACAAGAAGCAACAGATGGAAACTAATCAAGGAGAGAAGCAACCTGGAACTAAGGAGAAATTTCCTGACAGTTAGAACAATTAACCAGTGGAACAACTTGCCACCAGAAGTTGTGACTGTTCCAACACTGGAAGTTTTTAAGAAGAGACTGGACAGCCATTTTTCTGAAATGGTATAGGGTTGGACTAGATCAGGGCTTTTCAACCAGTGGTACAGGTACCACCAGTGGTACATTGGCACCTGGCAGGTGGTACACGACCATCCTAGAAAAGTGGTAGCGGAGGAGGGGAATGAGCTGAACCGGTGGCAGCACCGCAGCAACCTGAGCAAGAGACGGCTGGAGCTGCAGGGCTGTCGGGGCTCAGCGGAAGCGCCATGATCAGCGCCGGGCTCCAGCTGGAGCTCGGCGCTGAACCTGGTGCTTCTGAGCCCAGAAGAAGCACCGATCAGCTGGAATGTTGCAGCATCTGCAGGGTCTTGTGATTTACATTCAGATGCTTGGCAACTGATTCATATTTATGACGGTCACATGTCCCAGGGTCATGTGAAGTGACCAAAACTTGCTGCAACCACCCAGCAGATGGGGGGGGAATAAAAACCAAACACCCCCCACCCCCCTGTACTTCATCACTTTTTTCCTGTTTTGGGGGTCAAGTTTTTGACACCTTGCTAGGCGACTGGTGCTCCTCGGATGTTGCCATATCCTAAAAGTGGTACATTGGGTGAAAAGGTTGAAAAGCCCTGGACTAGATCACCTCCAAGATCCCTTCCAACTTTATATCATTATCATTATCATTATCATTATCATTATCATTATCATTATCATTATCATTATCATCATTATCATTATCATTATCATTATCATTATCATTATCATTATCATTATTTCTACTACTACTACTACTACTACTACTACTACTACTACTACTACTACAGTGATTGGCTTTCTTTGTGGCGTCCTATCCCAGAATTAGTCAGCTCTGACTCTGCTTAATTTTGATGGGAGATCAGCCTTTCTTGGCTAATTACCAAAGTAATATTTGAACTATAATTCCTTTTTTAAATTCTTCCTGGCCCTATCATTTTTTCTTTTGGCAGAGAAAATAAATCAAAGAAGGATTGTGTCAAAACGCACCCTCTCTAGCCCACCCAGCTTGTGTTTATTCTGGAGTAGAAGATTTATAATGGATGACAAAATAGAAGGGTCTTTTGGACGCATTGCAAATGTGTCACTTAGCTGATTGTTGGCCACAGCTAACAAGTATTGGAGAGCTGCTCCGGGGGACGTTAAACCTGGTTTCCAGTGCAGCTGGCTTGGCGTAAGCCAACTCATGGGTCATTCCAAGCTAGATCAGAGGCCATTTAATTGTGTGAATGCATGGATGAGCAGAGGCAGAAGACCCATTGAAATCCTCCAGGCGTTGTCATCTCTTAGCTCAGATCCTGTCCAGCCTCTCCGTGTTTCTCCATCTTGGCAACTTTCAGAAGTGTGGACTTCAACACCCAGAATTCCCCAGCCAGCATTTGCAGACTTCAACTCCCAGAATTCCCCACCCAACCTCTGTGGACTGCAACTCCCAGAATTCCCCAGCCAGCCTCTGTGGACTGCAACTCCCAGAATTCCCCAGCCTGCTTCTGTGGACTTCAACTCCCAGAATTCCCCAGCCAACCTCTGTGGATTGCAACTCCCAGAATTCCCCAGCCTGCTTCTGTGGACTGCAACTCCCAGAATTCAACAGATTCTGGGAGAGGAAACGTATAGATGTTCCATTTCCCAAAAAGTTGAGAAATACTGCAATAGAAGTAGTCCTTGACTTACAACCATTCGTTTAACGCCTGTTCAAAGTTACAGTGTCACAGAACAGAGTGACTTATGATTGTTTTTCACGATTTTTGCAGCATCCCTGCGATCATGTGATCAAAATTTGGACGCTTGGCAACTGGCTTATATTTATGAAGGTTGCAGTGTCCAGGGCTCACGTGATCCCCTTTTGCGACCTCTTGACAAGCAAAGTCAATGGGGAAGCCAGATTCACTTAGCAACTGTGTTACTAACTTAACAACTGCAGTGATTCACTTGCCATTCACTGTGGCAAGAAAGGTCATAAAATGGGGCAAAACTCACTTAACAACTGTCAATGGAAAGAAAGTGAGAAGGGAAGGAAGGAAGGTAGGAAGGAAGGAAAAGGAGAGGGGAAGGAGCAAAGGAAGAAAATAAAGAAGAAGGAAGGTAGGAAAGTGGGAAGGTAGGTAGGAAGGAACAAAGGAAGGAAGAGAGGAATTAGAGAAAGAAAGAAAGAAATGGAGAAAGAAAAAGGAAGGGAGGGAGGGAGGGTGGGAGAGAGAGAGGGAGAAAGAAAGAAAGGAAAGGAAGGAAGGAAGGAAGGAAAAAAGAGGGAGAATAAGAAGTAGAGGGAGGAAGGGAGGAAGGAAGGAAGGAAAGAAGGAAGAGAGGAATTAGAGAAAGAAGGAAAGAAATGAAAGAAAAAGAAAGGAAGGAATGGAGGGAGGGTGGGAGAGAGAGGTAGAAGGAAAGGAAAGGAAAGGAAGGAAGGATGGAAGGTAGGAAGGAAGGAAGGAAAAAAGAGGGAGAATAAGAAGTAGAGGGAGGAAGGGAGGAAGGAAGGAAGGAAAGAAGGAAGAGAGGAATTAGAGAAAGAAGGAAAGAAATGAAAGAAAAAGAAAGGAAGGAATGGAGGGAGGGTGGGAGAGAGAGGTAGAAGGAAAGGAAAGGAAGGAAGGATGGAAGGTAGGAAGGAAGGAAGGAAAAAAGAACAAGAGAAGTAGAGGGAGAGAGGGAGGGAGGGGGGAGGACGGAAGGAGAGAAAGTGGAAGGAAGGAAGGAATGGGGAAGAGAGGAAGGAAGGAAGAAAGGAAAAAAGAACAAGAGAAGTAGAGAGAGAGAGGGAGGGGGGAGAAGGAAGGAGAGAAAATGGAAGGAAGGAAGGAAGGAAGGAAGGAAGGAAAAAAGAACAAGAGAAGTAGAGAGAGAGAGGGAGGGGGGAGAAGGAAGGAGAGAAAATGGAAGGAAGGAAGGAAAAAAGAACAAGAGAAGTAGAGAGAGAGAGGGAGGGGGGAGAAGGAAGGAGAGAAAATGGAAGGAAGGAAGGAAAAAAGAATAAGAGAAGTAGAGGGAGGGAGGGAGGAAGGAAAGGGAGGGAGGGAGAGAGAAAGGAAGGAAGGAAGGATGGAAGGAAAAAGAGGGAGGAAGAGGAGGAGAGGGAGGGAGGGAGGAAAGAAGGAAAGGGAGGGAAGGATGGAGGGAGGGAGGGAGGAAGGGAGGAAGGAAGGAGAGGGAGGAAGGGAGGGAGATTTCAACTGCCAGCCCTGAGGGAAACAACACACACTGAAGACCAACTTCAGGACTTGTTCTTTTCTGTCTCTTATTCCCCCCCCCCACCCAAAGTCTCTCTCTCCCCCCTTCTCTGAATACAGCCTGGGGCCCAGAGAAGCCTGGGGGGGCCCCCTCATGCCTTCCTGCCATATACAAGACAGGCACTCCGGCCTCCTGCGTGTCCCTCACAGCCAGGCACTCTCCTGAGGGAAGATGGCTCCTCAGAAAGAGGCGAGGGGAGCAGCAGAAAAGGTGGCAACCTCATCAAGACAGAATCCGGCCGCACGGCCCTCCGCTCTTCCCGCTTCCCGTCGCCTAGCAACCGCATCGCCAAGCCTGCCTTCGGCATGCCAGGCAAACAGGGTTCGGTTGGTGGATCCCCACCCCCACCCTGTCCCCAAAATAACGCTAACCCCAAAGATTTCCCTAAGCCTGTGCCGCATTGCCCGGCATTGCTGAACTTTTAATATGGGAGAGGCCACAATGAAGGCCTAGATTCGCATGGTTAAGCGATAACACTTCTTCTTCGGTGTAGGTTTTGCCGCCTTTTTACAACCTTCCTTGCCGCAGTCGTTAAGTGAATCCCTGCAGGGCTTAAATTTGGAACGTGGTTGTTGAGTGGATCTGGCTTCTCCGTTGACCTTGCTTGTCAGAAGGTTGTAAGAGCGGATCCCGTGGCCCCCGGGACATTACGACCGTCATAAATACGAGCCCTTTGCCAAGGGCCTGAGTTTTGATCACGTGACCGGTCGGGATGCTGCCCATGGCCGTGAGCGTGAAAACTGGTTGTAAGTCACTTTTTCCCAGCGCTGTGGTGACTTCGAACGGTCACTAAATCGACTGTTGTAAGTTGAGGACTAGCTGTGTTTTTTAAAAAAAAGCCTTCCTTTCAAGCCCTGGGATCTTCTTTCTTGAGCCTCTGTCCCTCCTTCCATTTCTTTGCATCCGTCTTCACATGCGGGATCTCTTCAACCGGAAATGAAACTCTGTCCATGATCCGGGCAAGGCCGAATATTTTCTAGCAACGAAAGTGCTTTTTTTTTCCTCAGGAGGCAACTGGACTTTCTTGTTTCTCCTTTGAAGGTGTTTCGCTTCTCCTTCCAAGAAGCTTCTTCAGCTCTGACCGGATGGTGGGGAAGGGAAGGATTTATACTCCTTGCAGACAGCTGGTCATTTGCATCCTTTTAGAGAGTCGTTGAGGACACCTGGAGGCTTGTCTGTGTCCTCAGGGTCACCTGAGTGGGGCAAAGCTGTCAGAAATTTCCTGACAGAACAATTAACCAGTGGAACAACCTGCCTCCAGAAGCTGTGAATGCTCCAACACTGGAAGTTTTTAAGAAGAGACGACAGCCATTTGCCTGAAATGGTATAGGGCAGGGGTCGGCAACCGGAAAAAGGAAAAGAGCCACTCAGAACCGGTTCCATCACACAAACAAAAAAGTGGGAGCCGCAAAAAGTGCGCACGCGTGCGTCCAGTCATGCGCATGCGCAAAAAACATTTTGCGCATGCGCAAAATGGGAGGCACCTGCGTGGCGACGGGTCTCCCCTTTGGAGAGGTGCACGCCGTCCCGTCCGGAGACCTGCCGCGTTCGTCAAACATTGACCAACACGGCAGCAGTGCAAACGGGATGGCGGCGGTTTGGAGAGTGCGCGCGCACCTCTCCCAAGCCGCCGCCGTCTGTCGGCAGGTCTCCGTCCGGGATGGCGGCGGTTTGGAGAGGTGCGCGTGCACTCTCCAAACCGCCGCCATCCCGTTTGCACAGCTGCCGTGTTCGTCAATGTTTGACAAACGCGGCAGGTCTCCGGACGGGATGGTGGCGGCTTGGGAGAGGTGTGCGCGCACTCTCCAAACCGCCGCCATCCCATTTGCACAGCTGCCGTGTTCGTCAATGTTTGACGAACCGCGGCAGGTCTCCGGACGGGATGGCGGCGGTTTGGAGAGGTGCGTGCGCACCTCCGCACTTCGGAAAGGTGCGCGCGCACCTCTCAGAACGGGCGGTGCCACTCTCCATTTGGAGAGGTGCGCGCGTACCACTGCCCGTTCGAAGAGGTGCGCGCGCACCGGGCGGCTGGGAGCCGCAGGAGACGGCTCAAAGAGCTGCATGCGGCTCCAGAGCCGCGGGTTGCCGACCCGTGGTATAGGGTTTCCTGCCTGAGCAATGGATTGGACTAGATGACCTCCAAGGTCCCTTCCAACTATTATTATTATTATTATTATTATCATCATCATCATCATCATCATTATTATTATTATTATTATTATTATTATTTTCATTAAACATGAACCTCAGTCAATTGAACATTCAAATTGACTGGCGCTGATGATTGACATGGGTTGCTGCCAGCATCCTAGGTATCAACCAGGTACCTCTTTAAAATGTAAGATGTTCCAAGTAGCACAGTTTTTTGTAGCTTTGCTGGAGTGATTGCAGGAAGCTGCAGTTTCTTGATGTATTTTGCAAAGTTTTGGGACATAGTTCCCAGTATTATTGCTGTTATTATTATTATTATTATTATTATTATTATTATTATTATTATTATTATTATTGTTGTTGTTGTTGTTGTTGTTGTTATTATTATTATTATTATTATTATTATTATTATTATTATTATTATTTTGTTATTATTATCTCTCTGTGTGTAGAGCCTTCTTGGAGCTGCTGAAAGGTCTGGACTGGAGTGTGGAAACCCCAACCCCCCTCCCCCCAGAGAAGGAAATATTAAAAGGGCAGAAAAATATATTTCCTCAAAGGATCTTAAAGAGGCAGAAAAGCATGCCCAGTTTTTCCTCAATAGCCCCAAGTCTCCCTCCCCCAAGCAGAAACCAGCTCTGTCGAAATGCAGATGATAATATTGTCAGAAAGACTGGAGTCAGGGAACTGGGGTTAGGAAGCAAGATCCCTAGAATCAACACCAAAAATCTAAGAGTCATCAGCACAGCCCCAGGGAAGCAGGATATGACCCTTGGGACATAATAGGATTAACCCACCACCATCAGAATACCGGAAAGGCACACTCAGACTCAGGTCAAAGTTCATGCCCCAGGAACAACTCCAAACAAAAGGCTCCAGAAGGTATAAAAACCCACTCCCTACATGTGCTCGCTCTCTTTTCTCCCAGAGCCATCTTCCTGTCTGGCTCTCCTCTTCAATAAACTGCAACCTTCTTTCTAAAGCAGTCGCCGTGTTGTTTATTCCCGGCTTGGACTGAACCATGATGAAGTCTTTTCCTTCAACAGGAGATGGGGGATGTGGTATTCCATCCCCCTCCCTCCCCGTTGAGAAAGGGCTGTTCAGTTTTGACCTAGATGGCCTCTTCAACCCCTCTTTCAAGCCAGCGGTCATCTCCGTCCAAAATGTGGACTTTGCTGTCTTCGAAAGAGCGGCCGTTGTCTTTCAAATGCAGATGGACTGCGGACTCTTGTCCTGATGGGTTTGTTCTGCCATTCGCGCAGTATAAATCCTTCAAGGTGTATAAATCCCTCCACTCCCCACCCTCCAGTCAGAGCTGAAGAAGCTTCTTGGATTTAGAAGCGAAACGTCTTCAAAGAAAAACAAGGAAGTCCAGTTGCCTCCTGAAAAAGCACCTTTCGGTCTCCATAGACATTTCGCGACCATTCCGTATCCTCGAAAAACTCCCTGTCTCTCGGTGCAGCCTGGAATTGGCTTTGCAAATTCATCAGCCCCACACAGCAACTGCGCATTGTGTGGGTTGCAGCTAATCTAATCCCTACTGAAGGTATGGTGTTTGGAGATCAAAAGAACCACCCCCGTAGCTGAGTCCTGCAAGCGAGCCAAGCCGCAGACAAGAGGGGAAACAGCCAGCTCCGTCTGCCTGGTTCAGCTGCAGGGAAGGAAAGCCATGGGAAGCTTCCTGTGGGTGCAGGGCTTAGGGCAGGGGTAGGCAAGCTTGGCTCTTTTATGACTCGTGGACTTCAATTCCCAGAATTCCTGACCCAGCCACGCTGAGGGGAAAGGGAGAGGTTTCCAAGCTGAGCCATGCTGGCTCAGGAATTCTGGGAGTTGAAGTCCACAAGTCACGAAGGGGCCATAGTTCCCTCATGCTGGCTGAGGAATTCTGGGAGTTGAAGTCCACAAGTCACGAAGGGGCCATAGTTCCCTCATGCTGGCTCAGGAATTCTGGGAGTTGAAGTCCACAAATCACGAAGGGGCCATAGTTCCCTCATGCTGGCTGAGGAATTCTGGGAGTTGTTTTCCACAAATCACGAAGGGGCCATAGTTCCCTCATGCTGGCTGAGGAATTCTGGGAGTTGAAGTCCACAAGTCACGAAGGGGCCATAGATCCCTCATGCTGGCTGAAGAATTCTGGGAGTTGAAGTCCACAAGTCATAAAAGAGCCAAGGTTGCCTACCCCTGGCTTAAGGGAAAAAGGATGCATGGGCCTTAGGAGAGAGAGCAGGGTTTCTTTGGCAACTTTTAAGACATGTGGGCAGGAGGAGGAGGAGGAGGGAAGAAGGAAGAGAAGGAGGGAAGAAGGGGAAGAAGAGGAGGAATGGATGAGGAGGAGGAAGAGGAGGAAGGAAGAAGGAGGAGAAGGAGAGGAGAAGGGGAAGAAGAGGAATGGATGACAAGGAGGACAAGGGAAGAAGTGAGAGGAGAAGGAAGAGAGGAGAAGGAGAGAAGGAGAAGGAGGAGGGCAGGGGAAGAAGAAGGAGAAGAAGTAAGAGAAGAGGAGGAGAGAAAGAAGAAAAAGGAGGAGGAGGAGAAGGGAAGAAGATGATGAAAGAGAAGGAATGGACGGGGACGAGAAGGAGGGAAGGAGAAGAAGGAAGAGAAGGATAGAAGAAGTAGAAGAGGAGAGGAGAAGGAACAGATGGGGAGGAGGAGGGAAGAAGAAGGAGGAGAAGAAAGGGAGAAGGAGAAAAAGAAGGGATGGGGAGGAGGAAAAGGGAAGGAGAAGAAGAAGAAAGAGATGTAAAAAAGATGTTGAGATTCTAGAAAGAGTGCAGAGAAGAGCAACAAAGAGGATCAGGGGACTGGAGGCTGAAACATACAGGGAACGTTGGCTGGAATTGGGAATGTCTACTTTAATGAAGAGAAGGACTAGGGGTGACATGATAGCAGTCTTCCAGTATCTCAGGGGCTGCCCCAAAGAAGAGGCAGTCAAGCTATTCTCCAAAGCGCCTAAAGGCAGGACAAGAAGCAACGGATGGAAACTCATCAAGGAGAAAAGCAACCTAGAACTAAGGAGAAATTTCCTGACAGAATAATTAACCAGTGGAACGACCTGCCTCCAGAAGTGGTGAATGCTCCAACACTGGAGGTTTTTAAGAAGAGACTGGCCAGCCATTTGTCTGAAATGGTATAGGGTTTCCTGCCTGAGCAGGGGGTTGGACTAGATGACCTCCAAGGTCCCTTCCAACTTCTTCTTCTTCTTCTTCTTCTTCTTCTTCTGATGATGATGATGATGATGATGATGATGATGATGATGATGATGATGATGGAAACTAGTCAAGGAGAGAAGCAACCTAGAACTAAGGAGAAACTTCTTGGCAGTTGGAACAATTAACCAGTGGAACAACCTGCCTCCAGAAGCCGTGAATGCTCCAACACTGGAAGTTTTTAAGAAGAGACTGGCCAGCCATTTGCCTGAAATGGTATAGGGTTTCCTGCCTGAGCAGGGGGTTGGACTAGATGACCTCCAAGGTCCCTTCCAACATTATGATGATGATGACGATGATGTCCTTCCACAACCCAGCTGCATCGTCTTCTGGGTGAGCCCTATTACGCCAAGTAACAGGAAAAAAAAGGAGGAATGGAAAGAGCAGTAGTCCTCCACCTACAGCCATTCGTTTAGCGACAGTTCCAAGTTACGACAGCACTGAGAAAAGCGACACGAATGGTGTGTACTCGGATGTTGCCATGTCCTAAAAGTGGTACAGTGGGTGAAAAGGTTGAAAAGCCTCTCCAGAGAAGCTGGACGGGTTTCTGGATTGCCTGCCTAGCTTTTGAAGGTTCTCCTCCTCCAATTCTCCGGATTGCTGTTTTGCAATTTGGGGGTGGTGGTGAAGGAGGAAGCTGTCAGTTGTTGGATGGCGGCTGTGCACAGCTGAGTGCGCTGAGCATTAAAGCCGAGCATTGAGCGAGATCAGCCAAGATTTCCTCCCTCCACAGAGCAGCGGTAACAGGCCTGCCTTCCTGACTTTGCAGCCCTTGGTAGGCAGGGCTGCCAAACCACTGCAGATGGGTTAGGAGGATCTGGCAGCGGCTGGGGTTTACGGGGGGGGGGGCAGGCTGGCTGGCGGACACCAAGCGTGTGGACGTGTTAACGTGTGTCTGACAGCCTCCATCAGTGGCTCTGCTGGGTGGGGACAAGAGGGGGCCCCGGGTCGGAGAGACCAGCGCCCAACAGGCGCAGGTGAACTTTAGGGGTTATAGGAGAGGAGAAGAGAGGGACTCCCCCGTTTTATTTATTGATTATTTGTCACCCAGCCTACTTTTGTGCCTAAGGCAGAACTAGAACTCATTGTCTCCTGGAGATTGGCCCAAAGTCACCCAGCCAGGTTTCACGGCTAAGGCGGGACTAGAACTCACCGTCTCCTGATGATTGGCCCAAAGTCACCCAGATTGCTTTCATTGTGAATGCTCCAGCACTGGAAGTTTTAAAGAAGAGATTGGGAGGAATAATAATAATAATAATACCGATAATAATAATAATAATAATAATAATAATAATAATAATAATAATAATAATAATAATAATGATGATGATGATGATGATGATGATGATGATGATGATGATGATGATGATGTTGGAAGGGACCTTGGAGGTCATCTAGTTCAACCCCCTGCTCAGGCAGGAAACCCTATACCATTTCAGACAAATGGCTGTCCAGTCTCTTCTTAAAAACTTCCAGTGTTGGAGCATTCACCACTTCTGGAGGCAGGTTGTTCCACTGGTTAATTGTCCTCACTGTCAGGAAGTTTCTCCTTAGTTCTAGGTTGCTTCTCTCCTTGATTAGTTTTCATCTGTTGCTTCTTCCCCTGCCTTCAGGCGCTTTGGAGAACAGCTTGACTCCCTCTTCTTTGGGGCAGCCCCTGAGATATTGGAAGACTGCTATCATGTCCCCCCTCATCTTTCTCTTCGTTAAACTAGACCTACCCAATTCCTGTAGCCGTTCCTTATATGTTTTAGTCTCCAGTCCCCTAATCATCTTTGATGCTCTTCTCTGTACTCTTTCTAGAGTCTCAACATCTTTTTTACATCGTGGTGACCAAAACTGGATGCAGTATTCCAGGTGTGGCCTTACCAAGGCATTGTAAAGTGGTATTAGTACTTCATGTGATCTTGATTCTATCCCTCTGTCAATGCAGCCCAGCACTGTGTTGGCTTTTTTGGCAGCTGCAGCACACGGCTGGCTCATATTGAAGTGATTGTCCACTAGGACTCCAAGATCCCTCTCACAGTTACTACTATTGATCAAGGTACCCCCTATACTATACCTGTGCATTTGGTTTTTCTTACCTAAATGTAGAACCTTACTTTTTTCACCATTGAATTTCATTTTGTTAGATAGTGCCCAGTGTTTGAGTCTGTGCAGATCCTTCTGTATCTTAAGCCTGTCTTCTGGAGTATTGGCTATTCCTGCCAGCTTGGTGTCGTCTGCAAATTTGATGAGTTCCTCATTTATCCCTTCATCCAAATCCTTGATGAAGATGTTGAAGAGCACTGGGCCCAGAACAGAGCCCTGGGGCACCCCACTACACACTTCCCTCCATGTAGATGCGGTTCCATTGAGGGCCACACGTTGAGTACGGCCGGTCAACCAGCTAATAGGGTTTCCTGCCTGAGCAGGGGGTTGGATTAGAAGACCTCCAAGGTCCCTTCCAACTCTCTGTTATTCTGAGATGGTGAGTTCCAGTGCTACCTTAGCCACAAAAGCCGGCTGGGTGACTTTGGGTCAATCACCAGGAGACAGTGAGTTCCAGTCCCGCCATGGGTATGAAAGCCGACTGGGTGACTTTGGTCCAGTCACCAGGGGACGGTGATTTCTAGTCCTGCCTTAGACACCAAAGCCAGCTGGGTGACTTTGGGGGCTGTGTGACTTTGGGCCAATCAGCAGGAGACAGTGAGTTCTAGTCCTGCCATGGGTATGAAAGCCAGCTGGGTGACTTTGGGCCTATCACCAGGAGACAGTGAATTGTAGTCCCGCTGTGGGTATGAAAGCTGGCTGGGTGACTTTGGGCCAGTTACCAGGAGATGGTGAGTTCTAGTCCTGCCATGGGTATGAAAGCTGGCTGGGTGACTTTGGGCCAATCACCAGGAGATGGTGAGTTCTAGTCCAGTCATGGGTATGAAAGCCGGCTGGGTGACTTTGGGCCAATCACCAGGAGATGGTGAGTTCTAGTCCAGTCATGGGTATGAAAGCCAGCTGGGTGACTTTGGGCCAATCACCAGGAGACAGTGAATTGTAGTCCGGCCGTGGGTATGAAAGCCGGCTGGGTGACTTTGGGCCAATCACCAGGAGACAGTGAATTCTAGTCCGGCCGTGGGTATGAAAGCCGGCTGGGTGACTTTGGGCCAGTCACCAGGAGATGGTGAGTTCTAGTCCTGCCATGGATATGAAAGCTGGCTGGGTGACTTTGGGCCAATCACCAGGAGACAGTGAATTGTAGTCCCGCCGTGGGTATGAAAGCCGTCTGGGTGACTTTGGGACAGTCTCCAGGAGACGGTGAGTTCTAGTCCCACCTTAGGTCCAAAAGTAGGGTGGGTGATTTGGGGCCAGTCTTCATGGTCGGTGGTGGCATATATATCTACCCACCTACCCTTCTTCTCCTTTGCCATCCCCTTCTCCTTCCATCTTTCCAGCCTCTTCTCATTTGGTGGCAGGACCACAACAGGAACTTTAAATTTCAGTTGCTAAGCAATACAGTTGCTAAGTGAATTTTGCCCCATTTTACCATTTTCCTCGCCATGGTTGTTCAGTGAATCCCTGTGGTTGTTAATTTAATCGTCCGACTGTTAAGTGAATCTGGCTATCCCACTTGACTTAGCTTGTCAGAGAGTGGCAAAAGGGGACCGCGCCACCCCCGCCCCCAAAGACATTGTAAATGTCGTAAATACGAGTCCGTGGCCAAGCGTCACGGCCCTGGGACATTTCAACCGTCGTAAATATGAATCGGTTGCTAAGCATCTGAATTTTGATCACCCGATGACCGTCGATGCCACAACGGTCGCAAGTCTGAAAAAGGACCACGAGTCCCTTTTTTTTCAAAGCTGTTGTAACTTCAAACGGTCGCTAAACGAAGTTTTGTAAGTTGAGCCGTACTGGCAATGCAGAAGAACGCAGCCAGAAAAAATCCTCAACAAATCCTCTTCTTAGAAAAAAAAAGCCTCAGGCTACCTTGCTAAGAATTAAACGTGTTTGGAATGAAGTTTTAGTGAAACGGGTTTTCTCAACCAGCTAAGTTATCCGAGCCTGAATTATTTAATGAGATTAACTAGTATGGAAATCAACATCGTGAGACTGCCATGACTTTCGTAGCTGGGGGTGAGAACAATCCGTGGCTCTCCCGTTTTAGCAGGCAAAAGCCAAGATCGCATGTGGAAATGCAACAAGAACATGTTAATATACAGGTAGTCCTCAACTGGAAGCTAAAACATATAAGGAACGCTGGCTGGAATTGGGTATGTCTAGTTCAGGGGTGGGCAACCTCGGCTCTTTTATGACTCGTGGACTTCAACTCCCAGAATTCCTGAGTCAGCATGGCTCAGCTTGGAAACCTCTCTTTTTCCCCTCAGAATGGCTGGCTCAGGAATTCTGGGAGTTGAAGTCCATGAGTCATAAAAGAGCCGAGGTTGCCTACCCCTGGTCTAGTTGAATGAAGAGAAGGGCGAGGGGGGACAGGATAACAGTATTCCAGTATCTCAGGGGCTGCCCCAAAGAAGAGGGAGTCAAGCTATTCTCCAAAGCGCCTGAAGGCAGGAGAAGAAGCAACGGACAGAAACTCACCAAGTAGAGAAGCAACCTGGAACTAAGGAGAAATTTCCTGACAGAACAATTAACCAGTGGAACAACCTGCCTCCAGAAGCTGTGGGTGCTCTAACATTGGAAGAGAAGAGGAGAGGAGAGGAGAAGAGAGGAGACTGGACAGCCATTTGTCTGAAATGGTATCGGGTTTCCTGCCTAAGCAGGGGGTTGGACTAGATGACCTCCAAGGTCCCTTCCAACTTCTTCTTCTTCTTCTTCTTCTTCTTCTTCTTCTTCTTCTTCTTCTTCTTCTTCTTCTTCTTCTTCTTCTTCTTCTTCTTCTTCTTCTTCTTATTATTATTATTATTATTATTATTATTATTATTATTATTATTATTATTATTATTATTATTATTACCACAATTGAGCCCAAAATTACTATTGCCACAGTAAGTGAGACCTTTGTTAACTTTTGCGACCTTTTTTTTTTTTGCTATGAATCATTGCGGTTATTAAGCTAGTAACATGGTCATTAACTCAATCTGGCTTCCCCCATTGACTTTGGTGGTTAGAAGGTTGCGAAAAGGGATCACATGACCTCCCGGGACACAGCAACAGTCATAACTATGAACCAGTTGCCAAGCGTCTGAATTTTGATCCCACTATCATGGGAATCCTGCATACTGACACCCCCAACAATCTGGTCCTCCTTTTACCAACCTCGGAAGGACGGAAGGCTGAGTCATCCTTGATCCTTGGTGAGGATCGGCAGATGTAGCCTGCAGTACTGATTTTTGCACCATTTTACAACCTTACTTGCCTCCGTTGTTAAGTGAATCACGGCACCTCATAGGTTAGCAACACGGTTGTTAATTGAATCTGGCTTCCTCCACTGACTTTGCTGGTTAGAAGGTTGCCAAAAAGGGATCACGTGACCTTGGGACACAGCCACGGTCATAAGTAGGAAGCAGATGCCAAGAGTCTGAATTTTGATGCTGCAAGGGTCGTCAGTGCAAAAAACGATCGAAAGTCACTTTTTCCCAGCGCCGTTCTCACTTTGAACCATCCCTAAATGAACTATCGTAAGTCGAGGATGACTGGTGTTACTATGCGTCCTTGGGGGGAAAAAATGCTTCAGGTTTAGGCCCCCCCCAAATGGCAGGTAAGAGAGGCGATGTCGTCACTGCGTTTTGATCCTTTCAACTGTCAAAGATGCTCGAAAGTCTTATGAAGAACACCAGGACCATTTTAAAAAAAACAAAACACCGCACCCCTTTTTCGGCATCCGTACAACTCATTTAGAATAGAATAGAGCCGGAAGGGACCTTGGAGGTCTTCTAGTCCAGCCCACTGCTCAAGCAAGAGAACCTATGCGGTCTCAGACAGGTGAATGACCAGTCTCCTCTTGAAAACCTCCAATGATGGAGTGCCCATGATTTCTGGTGGCACGCTGTTCCAAGAGTTAATCGTCCTCACTGTCAGGAAGTTTCTCCTTAAATCCAGGTTGCTTCTCTCCTTGACCAGTTTCCAACCATTGTTTCTCGTCCTGCTTTCAGGTGCTTTGGAGAATAATTTGGCCTCCTCATCTTTGTGGCAGCCCCTGGGATATTGGAATACTGCTATCATGTCTCCCCTATTTCTTCTTTTCTTTAGACTGGCCAAACCCAAGTCCCGCAGCCGTTCTTCGTATGTTTTAGTCTCCAGGCCTTTGATCATCTTAGATGCTCTTCTCTGATTTTTCCCCATGTACATTTAAGCATGTACAGCCATGCAGTTGGAGGTCCACACGCCTTTGAGTTGCTAAAGTTTGGCAAACTCTGCTCCCTCTGCTCAACATGTAGGCCTTCTCTTTTCTCTTTTTCTGCAACCCATAAAGTTAGTGTGTATCACATAGAATTACACAATAACACAATAAGTTGGAAGCAGGAGACCCGTTGGACAACGGGCCGTCCGGTCTCTTGAAAATCTCCAGCGTTGGACCACCCACAACCTCTGGAGGCAGGTAGTTCCACTGATTAATTGTTCTCACTGTCAGGAAATTTCTCCTTAGTTTCAGCTTGCTTCTCTCTTTAATGATCTTGCACCTAATCAGAACCAGAGTTGAAACACATAAATGCTGGCTGGGGAATTCCGGGAATTGAAATCCACAAATCAAAGAGAGAAGCAACCTGGAATTATGGAGAAACTTCCTGACAGTCAGGGCAATTAAACAGTGGAACAGCTTGCCACCAGAAGTTGCGGGCACGCCATCACTGGAGTTTTTTAAGAAGAGGCTAGAAACGGTCACTTATCTGAAATGATGTAGATTCTCCTGCTCAAGCAGCGGGCTGGACTAGAAGACCTCCAAGGTCCCTTCTATTCTATTCTATTCTATTCTATTCTATTCTATTCTATTCTATTCTATTCTATTCTATTCTATTCTATTCTATTCTATTCTATTCTATTCTATTCTATTCCATTCTATTCTATTCTATTTTCTATTCTATTCTTTTCTATTCTATTCTATTCTATTCTATTCTATTCTATTCTATTCTATTCTATTCTATTCTATTCTATTCTATTCTATTCTATTCTATTCTATTCTATTCTCAATAAAGAATTCTATTCTATTCTATTCTATTCTATTCTATTCTATTCTATTCTATTCTATTCTATTCTATTCTATTCTATTCTATTCTATTCTATTCTATTCTATTCTCAATAAAGAATTCTATTCTATTCTATTCTGTTCCATTCCATTCCATTCCATTCCATTCCACTCC
Organism: Vipera berus; assembly: GCF_964194415.1. NCBI lineage: Eukaryota > Metazoa > Chordata > Lepidosauria > Squamata > Viperidae > Vipera > Vipera berus. Next base: position 6,779,451 of record NC_138202.1, read on the forward strand.
ACTCCACTCCACTCCACTCCACTCCACTCCACTCCACTCCACTCCATTCTATTCTATTCTCAATAAAGAATTCTATTCTATTCTATTCTATTCTATTCTGTTCTGTTCTGTTCTGTTCTGTTCTGTTCTGTTCTGTTCTGTTCTGTTCTGTTCTATTCCATTCCATTCCATTCCATTCCATTCCATTCCATTCCATTCCATTCCATTCCATTCCATTCCATACTATTCTCAATAAAGAATTCTATTCTATTCTATTCTATTCTATTCTATTCTATTCTATTCTATTCTATTCTATTCTATTCTATTCTATTCTATTCTATTCTATTCTATTCTATTCTATTCTATTCTATTCTATTCTATTCTATTCTATTCTATTCTATTCTATATTGTTTATTCTATTCTATTCTATTCTATTCTATTCTATTCTATTCTATTCTATTCTATTCTATTCTATTCTATTCTATTCTATTCTATTCTATTCTATTCTATTCTATTCTATTCTATTCTATTCTATTCTTTCGGAAGGCACTGAAGACCTGGTTCTGCCAGCAGGCATGAGGAACCCAGAGCGGTATAGAGCCCATCAAATGGCTAGTTTAATTTGAGTTGTTGCTGGGATGGGGGGTGGTGGGGGTGTTATTATATTATTTTATTATTTTTGATTGTTTTATAGGTTGTTTTTCTATTTGTGTAAGCCGCCTGGAATTACCATGTGTGAGTAGGTGGCACTAGAAATTTTCCGAATAAATAAATAAGTTCTAAGTGCTGGCTAGAGAATTCTGGAAGTTGAAATCCACAAATGCTGGCTGGGGAATTCTGGGAAATGAAGTCCACCCATCTTAAAGTTGCCAAGTTTTTTTAAAAAAAAAAAACCTCTGAGTTGAAAGAAAGCGGGGTAGAAATAAATAATTGTGACTTAAGTGTGCCATATCACCAGTAAGTACAAACGAGATCAAATGAGAATATTAATATTCCTGCCAGGGCAGTTACAGATATTAGAAAAACCCAACGCTGGAAACAATAAATTAGAAATCTCTGCAGAGCACAGTATAAAAACATTTCCTCACTCACTTAAACAATTTGCTTATGAGGATTATTAAATATACATATTTAATTAAATTAGATGCTTAGCAAAACACACACAAACACGCAAGGGAAAGTGTCTAGACTAGAACACCACTCTAGTTATTTCTGCCTTGCTGGGTGTAATATTGGAATAAACTTGTCCGATTTGGGGGATGCCACCATTTGTCACCCCTTCATGGATTACTGCCTTGTCGTGGCGAAGGGGCTTGCGTAATTCAATGAAGCTATGAGCTATGCCGTGCAGGGCCACCAAAGATGATCAGGTCATAGCTGAGAGTTCTGACAAAACGTGATCCACTGGAGAAGGAAATGGCAACCCACTCCAGTATCTTTGCCATGAAAACTCCATGGACAGTACCAAAAGGCAAAAAGATATGACGCTGGAAGATGAGCCCCTCAGGTCGGAAGGCGTCCAATATGCTACTGGGGAAGAGCAGAGGGCTAGTACTAGTAGCGCCAGAAAGAATGAAGCGACTGGGCCAAAGCCGAAAGGACGCTCCGCTGTGGATGTGTCTGGTGGTGAAAGGAAAGTCCGATGCTGTAAAGATTTTTTCTCCATAGGAACCTGGAATGTAAGATCCATGAATCTTCTGGTCAAACAAGAGATGACAAGACTGAACATCGACATCTTAGGTATCAGCGAACTAAAATGGACAGGAATGGGTGAATTTAATTCAGATGACCACCAGGTATACTACTGCGGGCAAGAATCCCTCAGAAGAAATGGAGTAGCCTTCATAGTCAATAAAAGAGTAGGAAAATCAATACTGGGATACAATCCTCAAAATGACAGAATGATCTCAGTTCGAATCCAAGGCAAACCATTCAATATCACAGTAGTCCAAGTCTATGCCCCAACCACCAGTGCTGAAGAGGATGAAATTGACCGGTTATATGAAGCCCTACAGCACCTTACAAAACTAACACCAAAAAATGATGTCCTTATCATCATGGGGGATTGGAATGCTAAAGTAGGAAGCCAAAAGATAAGCGGAATAACAGGTAAGTTTGGCCTTGGAGTACAAAATGAAGCAGGGCACAGGCTGATAGAATTTTGTCAAGAGAATACGATGGTCATAGCAAACACTCTTTTCCAACAACCCAAGAGACGTCTGTACACATGGACATCACCAGACGGTCAACACAGAAATCAGATTGACTATATGCTCTGCAGCCAAAGATGGAGAAGCTCTATACAGTCAGTAAAAACAAGACCAGGAGCTGACTGTGGCTCAGACCATGAGCTTCTCATTGCAAAGTTTAGGATTAAACTGAAGAAAGTAGGGAAAAGCACTAGGCCACTCAGGTATGAATTAAATCATATCCCTGTTGAATATACAGTAGAGGTGACAAATAGATTTAAGGAATTAGATCTGATAGACAGAGTGCCTGAAGAACTATGGACAGAGGTTCGCAACATTGTACAACAGGTAGCAACCAAAACCGTCCCAAAGAAAAAGAAATGCAAGAAAGCAAAATGGTTGTCTGAGGAAGCTTTGCAAATAGCTGAGGAAAGGAGGGAAGCGAAAGGCAAGGGAGAAAAAGAAAGATACACCCTATTGAATGCAGAATTCCAGAGAATAGCTAGAAGAGATAAGAATGCCTTCTTAAATGAACAGTGCAAAGAAATAGAAGAAAACAATAGAATAGGGAGGACTAGAGATCTCTTCAAGAAAATTGGAGAGATGAAGGGAACGTTTTATGCAAAAATAATGGCAGGGACCTAACAGAGGCAGAAGAGATTAAGAAGAGGTGGCAAAATTACACAGAAGAACTATACAAGAACGAGTTTAACGTCCCTGAAAACCATGATGAGGTGGTCACTGACCTTGAGCCAGATATCCTAGAATGTGAAGTGAAATGGGCCTTAGGAAAGCTGAGCAACAACAAAGCTAGTAGAGGTGACGGTATTCCAGCTGAGCTATTCAAAATCTTAAAAGACAATGCAGTAAAAGTGCTACACTCAATTTGCCACAAATGTGTAAAACTCAACAGTGGCCACAGGATTGGAAAAGATCAGTTTACATTCCAATTCCAAAGAAAGGCAGTGCCAAAGAATGTTCAAACTATCGCACCATTGCACTCATTTCACATGCTAGTAAAGTTATGCTTAAAATCCTACAAGCTAGACTCCAGCAGTATGTGGATCGAGAACTACCAGAAGTACAGGCAGGATTTTGAAGTGGCAGAGTAACTAGAGATCAAATTGCCAACATACACTGGATCATGGAGAAAGCTAGGGAGTTCCAGAAAAACGTCTACTTTTGCTTCAATTCCAAAGAAAGGCAGTGCCAAAGAATGTTCAAATTATCGCACCATTGCACTCATTTCAAATGCTAGTAAAGTTATGCTTAAAATCCTACAAGCTAGACTCCAGCAGTATGTGGATCGAGAACTACCAGAAGTACAGGCAGGATTTTGAAGTGGCAGAGGAACTAGAGATCAAATTGCCAACATACACTGGATCATGGAGAAAGCTAGGGAGTTCCAGAAAAACGTCTACTTTTGCTTCAATTCCAAAGAAAGGCAGTGCCAAAGAATGTTCAAATTATCGCACCATTGCACTCATTTCACATGCTAGTAAAGTTATGCTTAAAATCCTACAAGCTAGAGGAACTAGAGATCAAATTGCCAACATATGCTGGATCATGGAGAAAGCTAGGGAGTTCCAGAAAAACATCTACTTCTGCTTCATTGACTATGCTAAAGCATTTGATTGTGTGGATCACAACAAACTGTGGCAAGTTCTTAAAGAGATGGGAGTACCAGACCATCTTATTTGTCTCTTGAGAAACCTATATGCGGGTCAAGAAGCAACAGTGAGAACTGGACACGGAACCACTGATTGGTTCAAAATTGGGAAAGGAGTCCGGCAAGGCTGTATACTGTCGCCCTGCCTATTTAACTTATATGCAGAGCACATCATGAGAAAGGCAGGGCTAGATGAATCAAAAGTTGGAATTAAGATTGCTGGAAGAAATATCACCAACCTAAGATATGCAGATGATACCACTCTAATGGCAGAAAGTGAAGAAGAACTAAAGAGCCTCTTGTTGCGGGTGAAGAAGGAGAGTGCAAAAGTTGGGTTGAAACTAAACATTAAGAAAACCAAGATCATGGCATCCGGCCCTCTCAATTCCTGGCAAATAGATGGGGAAGAAATGGAGGTAGTGACAGATTTTATTTTCCTGGGCTCCAAGATCAACACAGACGGGGACTGCAGCCAAGAAATTAAAAGACGCTTGCTCCTGGGGAGCAAAGCCATGGCAAACCTAGACAGCACACTAAAAAGCAGAGACATCACCCTGTCAACAAAAGTGCGTATAGTCAAGGCTATGGTCTTCCCAGTTGCAATGTATGGCAGTGAAAGTTGGACCATAAGAAAGGCTGAGCGCCAAAGAATTGAGGCCTTTGAACTATGGTGCTGGAGAAGACTCCTGCGAGTCCCTCGGACTGCAAGGCGATCAAACCGGTCAGTCCTAGAGGAGATCAATCCTGACTGCTCTTTAGAAGGCCAGATCCTGAAGTTGAAACTCAAATACTTTGAACATCTAGTGAGAAGGAAGGACTCAGTGGAGAAGAGCTTAACGCTGGGAAAGGTTGAGGGCAAGAGAAGAAGGGGACGACAGAGAATGAGGTGGCTGGATGGAGTCACTGAAGCAGTAGGCGTGAGCCTGAATGGACTCCAGAAGATGGTAGAGGACAGGAAGGCCTGGAGGAACGTTGTCCATGGGGTCGCGATGGGTCGTACACGACTTCACAACTAACAACAACCATTTGTCAGCTGTATGTATATTTGTGGATAATGTGGATTAGTGTTTCTTAAGCTTAGTGACTTTAAGACATGTGGACTTCAATTCCCAGAATTCCCTGACTGGGGAATTCTGGGAGTTGAAGTCCATATGTCTAGCAAGGGTAGGCAACCTTGGCTCTTTTATGATTTGTGGACTTCAACTCCCAGAATTCCTCACCCAGCCATGCTGAGGGGAAAGGGAGAGGTGTCCAAGCTGGGCCATGTTGGCTCAGGAATTCTGGGAGTTGAAGTCCACGAGTCAGAATAGAGCCCAGGTTGCCTACCCCTGGTCTAAGGAGCTGAAGTTCATAGGCCTCAAAGTTGTTAGTGTTGAGAAACGCTGATGGGGATAATCTATTTCCCCCAATTTGGAGCCCTCAAGATGTACCGGAACTGCAATTCCCAGAATTCCCTTGGAATTCAGTAGGAATTCTGGGAGGTCGGTGCTATCTCACCCAACAGGAGAGAACTGGAGAAGATCCATGTAGAAGGAACATATGATCGACAGAGGCAGCATTCTTTTAAAAATTTCTCAGTCAATTTGGATCCAGTATAGGTAGTCGTCATTCATTGAGTGACCATTTGAACTTACAATGGCGCTGGAAAAAGTGACTTATGACCTTTTTCACAGATGACTGTTGTGGCATCACAGGATCAAAATTCGGACGCTTTGATGTGACATTTTTGTCCCGGGACTCATTGTTTATTTGGTACTTGATGAAGAAGCTATGTGACCATGGTCACATGATCAAAATTCAGAGGCTTGGAAACTGGCATGTACTTACGACAGTTGCCGTGTCGCGTGGTCATGTGATCCCCTTTTGCAGCCTTCTGACAAAAGAAGTCAATGGGGAAGCCAGGTTCACTTTACAACCGTGTGATTCCCTGGCTGAGGAATTCTGGGAGTTGAAGTCCACAAGTCATAAAAGGGCCAAGGTTGAAGACCCCCGAACTAGACCTACCCAATTCCTGCCAGCGTTCTCCGTATGTTTTAGCCTCCCGTCCCCTGATCCTCTTTGCTGCTCTTCTCTGCACTCTTTCTAGAGTCTCAACATCTTTTTTACATTGTGGTGACCAAAACTGGATGTGGGATTCCAATTGTGGTCTTACCAAGGCATTGTAGAGTGGTATCACAACTTCGCGTGATATCAGGAGGACGTTTCCAAGATGGCGCTAAGTTGGCAACCAGAGATGTTTGTGTCAGCTCTCGGTAGATTCTTGCGGATGCTGCTGTTGCTTGTACTGTCTCTTCCCCGCCCCTCTATCCCACTCCATCTCTCTCCATCTCTCTCTCTCTCTCTTCTCTTTCTTTCTCGTCCTCTCTGCGTTGTTTTCCCAGTCTTGCCTAGATGGCAAGACTCTAATAATACTTCCCTCCCCCCCTCCGCATTTCCTCAAATCAAATTCACCTCTATTAATTTGCTCCCCCGTCCCAAGATTTATTACTGGCTTTTTCCGGCAGTGGATCCAGATCGCTTGGCAGCGGCTCAACTGACCCTTTTAATCTTGAGAAGTCTAAGGGGGGGGGCATCTGCTTCGGGAGATGGTCTGGGCTCTCTCCCAACTCCAGGCCGTGAGGCTGGAGACTCGTCACCTCGGTTGAGTTCACACACCCTTTGTAGCCAGTTTATTTGCCTGTTGTGTAACAAGCCAGGGGAAGGAGTCCATTTCTGCCCAATTTGGATAATACCTAGATTACAGACTGCTGGAGGAGGAGGAGGAGGAGGAGGAGGAGGAGGAGGAGGAGGAGGATGGTGGGATCCTTGGTGCTCCCTGGGCTTAGGAGCTTTTTTGCAGATGTTTCATGACCCAACTAGGTAACATTATCAGTGTTAGAAGGGATAAGGTTTGCAAAGTGGAGGAGAAGAAGGGGGAGAGGAGGAAGAGGAGGAGGAGGAGGAGGAGGAGGAGGAGGAGGAGGAGGAGGAGGAGGAGGAGGAGGATGGTGGGATCCTTGGTGCTCCCTGGGCTTAGGAGCTTTTTTGCAGATGTTTCATGACCCAACTAGGTAACATTATCAGTGTTAGAAGGGATAAGGTTTGCAAAGTGGAGGAGAAGAAGGGGGAGAGGAGGAAGAGGAGGAGGAGGAGGAGGAGGAGGAGGAGGAGGAGGAGGAGGAGGAGGAGGAAGACGACCACTGTGGGGATAAGGTTTGCAAGTGGAGGAGAAGAAGGGGGAGAAGGAAGAGGAAGAGGAAGAGGAAGAGGAGGAAGAAGAAGAAGAAGAGGAGGAGGAGAAGGAGGAGGAGGACGAGGAAGACCATGGGGTCCTTGGTGCTCTCTGAGCTTGGTTGTTTTCTTGCAGACATTTCATGACCCAACTTGGTAACATTATCAGTGCTAAGAGGGAGTGGATTTGTGGAGAGGAGGAAGAGGAGGACTGTGTGTGTGGGGGGGTCCTGGGTATTTTCTGAGCTTACAGACATTTCATGACCCAACTAAGTAACATCATCAATGCTAGTAGACAGTATTTGTAGCTCAGGATTGAGCTGTGGGGTCCTCTGTGCTTTCTGAGCTTGGTTGTTTTCTTGCAGGCGTTTCATGACCCAACTAGGTAACATTATCAGGGCTAAAGGGAGTTTGAGGTTTGCTCTCTGCTTATATATAGAGGCAGTCCTCGACTTACAACCACAGCTCAGCCCAAAATTTCTATGCTGAGCAAGACAGTTGTTAAGTGAGATTTGCCCCCTTTAACGACCTTTCTTGCCACACAAAGGTGAATCACTGCAGTTATTATAAGTGAATCATTTGGTCGTTAATCCAATCTGGCTTCCCACACTGACTTTGTTTGTCAGAAGCCAGCCGGGAAGGTGACAAACGGTGACCACGTGACCCCGGGACACGGTAACCGTCGTAACTATGAGCCGGTTGCCAAGCGTCCAAATTTTGATCACGTGGCCGTGGGGATGCTGCAAGGGTCGTAAGTGTGAAAAACGGTCGTAAGTCCCTTTTCTCAGTGCCGTGCCGTAAATCTGAACGGCCACTAAGCAAGTCTGTTGTAAGTCGAGGACCCTTGTGTGACAAGGCTTTCTCTGACTCATGGGAGGATTTGGGAAATTCATCCCAAAATTCATCCCAAAAACATCCAAGATGTTTTTTTAAGGGCTGAAGCCGGCAAAGTGGGGAATGACGCTTCTCAAGCCAAAAAGAACGTTCTGGAAAGACGGGTGAGCTATAGCTGCCTCTCGGGCCCTTAAAGAAAGCAGTGACGTGGAAAAGAAGGAGAGATTTAAAATAAATAAATAAATCAGGATTTAAAACCCTGGCATTTGGAGTGAGGCCAGGTTTGCTGCACAGTATAATAGGATCTAGGAGCGTTTTGCAGGCAGACGTAGTTACAACGAACTGTATATACAATATATGTTAAATTTGGCTGACAAAGAGTTAAAGGGAGACTAGTATAGCTATTTCAAGCTATTTGTGTGTGTGTGTGTGTGTGTGTGTGTGTGTGTGTAACTATGGTAGGTTACATCATCAGTGCTAGAAGGGAGTGGGGTTTGTGGAGAGGAGGAGGAGGAGGATAGCAGTCTTCCAATATTTCAGGGGGACGCCACAAAGGGGAGTGGGGTTTCAACCTATTCTCCGCAGCACCTGAAGGCAGGACAAGAAACAATGGATGGAAACCAAGAGAGGAGAGAAGCAACCAGGAATTAAGGAGAACTTTCCCCAGAGATAGAAAAATTAACCAGTGGAACAACCTGCCTCCAGAAGCGGTGAATGCTCCAACATTGGAGGTTTTCAAGAAGAGACTGGACAACCATTTGTCTGAAATGGCCTAGGGCAGACATGTCAAACACAAGGCCCGGGGGGCGGATGCGGCCCGCGAAGTGCTTTCATGTTGCCCGCGAAGCCATCTTGGAAACAGTAACGGCCCCCACTGCCTTGGCCCTGGCCCAGAGACCCTCCTTCTGCCAGAGACCCTCAGATCTGTCCCACTCCTGCCCAGGACCCCATAGGCACCCTTGATGCGAACGATGTAGAGCTGGCCACGCCCACCCAGTAGGCCATATGCACTCTAGCCACGCCCACCCAGTAGGCCACACCCACCCAGGCCACACCCACCCGCCCCCCTGAGGGCAACTGCAATGCTGATGCGGCCCTCAATGAAATTGGGTTTGACACCCCTGGCGTAGGCTTTCCTGCCTGGGGGGGGTTGGACTAGATGACCTCCAAGGTCCCTTCCAACTGTGTTATTCTGTTCTGAGCTTGGTTGTTTTCTTGCAGACAGATGGAGATTTTTTTTTCCTAACAGTTGCTTACTCCAAAGGAAACACCACATGAGTGCATATACCGTATGTACGTCTATACTTTTTGTTCAAAGAACGAAAACGAGCAGATAGAACGAGCCGTATTGCTATGAACTAAATTTAGCTCCCCGCTTGCACAGACTGATAAAGTCCCGAATTTGGAGATTTTTTCTCCTTACGCAGGTAGTCCTCGACTTAAGGCCATAACTGAGCCCAAAATTTCTGTTGCTAAGCAAGACATTGTTTAAGTGAGTTTTGCCCTGTTTGACGACCACGGATGCCGAGTAAATCACTGCCGTTGTTCAGTGAGTAGCACGATTGTTAAGCGGATTTCGCTTCCCCGTTGACTTTGCTTGTCAGAAGGCTGCCAGAGGGGATTGCGTGATTCCCCAGGATGCTGCAACCATCGTAAATGCGATCCAAGCGTCTGAATTTGGATCACGTATTGCCAAGGGTCTGAATTTGGATCATGTGACCAAAAGGGGACACGGCAATAGATTTAGGTCGTGTCGCTTTTCTCAGTGCTGTCGTAACTTGGGTCGCTAAACGAATGGCTGTAGGTGGAGGACTACTGCTCTTTCCATTCCTCCTTTTTTTTCCTGTTACTTGGCGTAATAGGGCTCACCCAGAAGACGATGCAGCTGGGTTGTGGAAGGACATAATAATAATAATAATAATAATAATAATAATAATAATAATAATAATAATAATAATAATGTTGGAAGGTACTTTGGAGGTCATCTAGTCCAACCCCCTGCTCAGGCAGGAAACCCTATACCATTTCAGACAAATGGCTGTCCAGTCTCTTCTTAAAAACTTCCAGTGTTGGAGCATTCACCACTTCTGGAGGCAGGTTGTTCCACTGGCTAATTGTCCTCACTGTCAAGAAATTCCTCCTTAGTTCCAGGTTGCTTCTCTCCGTGATTAGTTTCCATCCGTAGCTTCTTTTCCTGCCTTCTGGTCCTTTGGAGAATAGCTTGACTCCCTCTTCTTTGGGGCAGCCCCTGAGATACTGGAAGACTGCTGTCATGTCTCCCCTCGTCCTTCTCTTCATTAAACTAGACATAGGTAAAGGTAAAGGTTCCCCCGCACATGCGTGCTAGTCGTTTCCGACTCTAGGGGCCGGTGCTCACCTCCGTTTCAAAGCCGAAGAGCCAGCGCTTGTCCGAGGACGTCTCCGTGGTCACGTGGCCGGCATGACTAGACGCCAAAGGCGCACGGAACCCTGTTCCCTTTCTCACCGTAGTGGTCCCTATTTTTCTACTTGCATTTTTACGTGCTTTCGAACTGCTAGGTTGGCAGAAGCTGGGATGAGTAACAGGCGCTCACTCTGTTACGCGGCACTCAGGATTTGACCCGCCAAACTGCCGACCTTCTGATCAACAAGCTCAGCGTCCTAACCCACTGAGCCACCGCGTCCCGTAAACTAGACATACCCATACCCATATCTCTTTGGGGCTATCCAAGGAAATTGATTTTTTTTAAGAGGCTAGTCTGTCTGTCTTTCTGTCATCCACCCATCCATCATCCATCAGGTCTGTCGATCTGTCTGTCTATCTAGCTCTGTCTCTGTCTGTCTTTTTTGTCTTCTGTCACCTGTGTATCATTTATCTGTCCGTCTGTCTGACCTGTTTTCTGTCTGTCTGTGTCTGTCTGTCTGTCTGTCTGTCTGTCTGTCTGTCTGTCTGTCTGTCTATCTATCTATCTATCTATCTATCTATCTATCTATCTATCTATCTATCTCTTCGTCTATCTATCTCTTATTCATCTATCTATCTATCTATCTATCTATCTATCTATCTATCTATCTATCTCTTCGTCTATCTATCTCTTATTCATCTATCTATCTATCTATCTATCTATCTATCTATCTATCTATCTATCTATCTATCTCTTTGTCTATCTATGTCTTATTCATCTATCTATCTATCTATCTATCTATCTATCTATCTATCTATCTATCTATCTATCTATCTATCTCTTATTCATCTATCTATCTCTTATTCATCTATCTCTTATCTATCTATCTATCTATCTATCTATCTATCTATCTATCTATCTATCTATCTATCTATCTATCTCAACAGTGTATATCATCCATCCATCCCTACAGTTATCTATCTGTCTATCTATCTATCTATCTATCTATCTATCTATCTATCTATCTATCTATCTATCTATCTATCTATCTATCTATCTATCTATCTATCTCTTATTCATCTATATCTTATAATAATAATAATAATAATAATAATTTTATTTGTATACCGCCCTTCTCCCGAAGGACTCAGGGCGGTGAACAGGGCAAACATATAAAAGTACAAGAATACAAAAATTAAAAAAGAATTAAACGAGATGCCCAAGTTACAACAATAGATTAAAATACATTTAAAACAACAATAAAATCCAAACCCATCCCCCATCAGGCCAGGCCGGCTTGTTCGAACAAATAAGTCTTCAGATCACGTCGGAAGGAGCGAAGGTCGGGCGCCATCTGGAGCTCAACCGGCAAATGATTCCATAAATCCGGGGCGCCCACAGAGAAGGACCTCCCCCTGGGGGCCACCAGACGACATTCTCTGATCGGTGGCACCCTGAGGAGGCCCTTTCTGTGGGAACGCACAGGGCGGAGGGAAGTTGACGCCGGCAGCAGGTGATCCCTAAGGTACTCCGGACCCATGCCATGTAGGGCCTTGAAAACCATTACCAGAACCTTGAATCTCACCTGGAAGACAACTGGGAGCCAATGCAGCTCACAGAGCAGAGGTGTAACATGGGAGTATCGGGAGACTCCCAACACAACTCTCGTGGCTGCATTCTGTACCAGTTGGAGCCTCCGAGTGGTCCTCAAGGGCAGCCCCATGTAGAGAGCATTGCAGTAGTCTAAACGAGAGGTCACGAGCGCATGAGTGACCGTACGCAGGGCATCCCGGTCTAGATAGGGCCACAACTGGCGCACCAGGCGAACCTGGGTGAAGGCACCCCTAGTCACAGTTATTATGTGGTCTTCCAAAGAAAGCTGTGAATCTAGGAGGACTCCCAAGTTGCGAGCCCTATCTACGGGGGGGTAATAGCTCACCCCCCATAGAAAGATATCTATCTATCTATCTATCTATCTATCTATCTATCTATCTATCTATCTATCTCTTTTTCATTTATCTCCTATCTATCTATCTATCTATCTATCTATCTATCTATCTATCTATCTATCTATCTATCTATCTATCTATCTATCTATCTATCTATCTATCTATCTAACTATCTATCTATCTATCTATCTATCTATCTATCTATCTATCTATCTATCTATCTATCTATCTATCTATCTATCTATCTATCTATCTCTTATTCATCTGTTATTTATCTCTCTATCTCTATCTCTATCTCTATCTCTATTTCTATCTCCATCGCTAATCCAATTTAGACCCTCTCCATCTCAGTATGACTCTGGGGTGGTGTACAAATTACCAAAGAGTGTCAAGAAACCCTGGATTTTTGGCAGGGCAGATAGGGGACCCTTACTCAGTGTGACTGATCATCCATTTGGGTGATAAAAATGTTTATTAGACTGCATTAGACCATATAGGAGCCGTGACCAGGGGGGCTTTTGCCCAGGTTCGCCTGGTGCGCCAGTTGCGACGCTATCTGGACCGAGATGCCCTACGCACAGTCACTCACGTGCTCGTGACCTCCCGTTTAGACTACTGTAACGCTCTCTACATGGGGCTGCCCTTGAGGACCATTCGGAGGCTTCAGCTGGTGCAGAATGCGGCCGCGCGAGTTGTGATGGGGGTTTCCCGATACTCCCACGTAACACCTCTGCTCCGCGAGCTGCATTGGCTCCCGGTTGCCCTCCGGGTGAGATTCAAGGTGCTGGTGATGACCTATAAAGCCCTAAATGGCTTGGGTCCGGGATATCTGAGGGAACACCTGCTGCCGGCATCAAGCTCCCTTCGTCCAGTGCGCTCCCACAGGGAGGGTCTTCTCAGGGTGCCACCGGTAAGAGATTGCCGGCGGACGACACCCAGGGATAGGGCCTTCTCAGTGGGTGCGCCTGCCCTGTGGAACCAGCTGCCGGTGGAGCTGAGGACTGCCCCCGACCTCCGTTCATTCCGCCGGGACCTGAAGACCTGGCTCTTCTAGCTCTCTGGCCCAGGCTGAGAATTTTAATTTTAATTTTAATTTTAACTGGGGTTTTATTTGTTCAGGGACAGATATAATTTTTTTTAATTGTTTTTAACTTTTGTATTTTTGTTTTTAATCACCCTGTAAACCGCCCTGAGTCCTTCGGGAAAGGGCGGTATATAAATGTAATAAAATAAAATAAATAAATAAATATCAGCTTCTGCAGAACAAACAAGGATTCACAGGTTGCTATCTTGCTGGTGTGACTGTAGTAAGATTTACAGCCGCCTTCTGTTTGAGGCTGGGTTTGCTTCTGCTGGAGCCTAAGATCCAGGGAGGAAAAAGAAACTCAACCAGCAATTTAGGTGGGATAACTAAACATAAACCTCTAGTCTAAGAGCAGTCTATCTGTAGAAAACTAGAATTTGAGGAACCGCATCTTTATGATGTCTTATTCTGGAGCCTTGTAGAAATAAAACAAGCATAGATAGGATGATCCAGGCACAAGTGGAGAAATGATGCCAAATTATTTTAGGAACATGGAAACTGAACGGCAGAAAAGACCTAGTGGTCCTCCGAGTCTGCCCTTTGTGTTTTTTTTAATTGATTAAATTAAAATTAAATTAAATTTTAACTTATTTTAATCTATTCATTTATTATATATATATGGTAAAGTTTCCCCCGCACATGCGTGCTAGTCGTTTCCGACGCTAGGGGCCGGTGCTCATCTCCGTTTCAAAGCTGAAGAGCCAGCGCTTGTCCGAGGACGTCTCCGTGGTCATGTGGCCGGCATGACTGGACGCCAAAGGCGCACAGAACGCTGTTACCTTCCCACCGTAGTGGTCCCTATTTTTCTATTTGCATTTTTTTTAACGTGCTTTCGAACTGCTAGGTTGGCAGAAGCTGGGACGAGTAACAGGCGCTCATTCTGCTACGCGGCACTCGGGATTCGACCCGCCAAACTGCCGACCTTCTGATCGACAAGCTCAGCGTCCTAACCCACTGAGCCACCGCGTATACACACACACACACACACACACACACACACACACACACACATAAATTTTTGTCAGTGGTCGTGAGAGTGAAATCAATCCTCCATTCACAGGGGCAATCTATCTGTGTTAGCCCATTGATCATTTTCTCCTGCTTGTTAGGAAAGCAGAAGAGGCGTGTAATTTGATCCCTGACAGGAATAATCTAGAGCTGATCTGCAAGAAACTTTAACGATATCCTGAAAAGGTTTTGTGGGTTCACGTCTACGTCCAGTGGCAACTTGGGGAAAGAGAGTGTTTATGCCAGGGGTGACCAATCTCGGCAAATGTAAGACTGGGGGACTTCAACTCCCAGAATTCCTCAGTAGCCATGCTGGCTGGGGAATTCTGGGATAGGAAGTCCAGAAGTCTTAAAGTTCCTTAGGTCTGACACAACTGGCTTATGCAGACAGGTGGACGACCTCGTTGTAAATGCATATCGGTTGCCAAGTGTTTGAATTTTGATCCCATGACTGTGGGGATGGTGTGGCAATTGCAAGTGTAAACAGGGGTCAAAGGTCGCTCTTTTCAATACTGTTGAAGATCAACAGATGAATTTGGTGCTGCGTTACAAGAGGCAGAAGTAAATCCAATCATTCTATTCTATTCTATTCTATTCTATTCTATTCTATTCTATTCTATTCTATTCTATTCTATTCTATTCTATTCTATTCTATTCTATTCTATTCTATTCTATTCTATATTCTATTCTATTCTATTCTCTATTGTCTATTCTATTCTATTCTATTCTATTCTATTCTATTCTATTCTATTCTATTCTATTCTATTCTATTCTATTCTATTCTATTCTATTCTATTCTATTCTATTCTATATTTATTCTATTCTATATTCTATTCTATTCTCTATTGTTTATTCTATTCTATTCTATTCTATTCTATTCTATTCTATTCTATTCTATTCTATTCTATTCTATTCTATTCTATTCTATTCTATTCTATTCTATTCTATTCTATTCTATTCTATTCTATTCTATTCTATTCTGCCGGCGTCGACTCCCCTCCGCCCTGTGCGCTCCCACAGAGAGGGCCTCCTCCGGGTGCCTCCAGTCAGAGAATGTCGGCTGGTGGCCCCCAGGGGGAGGGCCTTCTCTGTGGGCGCTCCGGCTCTGTGGAATCAACTGCCGGTTGAGCTCCGGATGGCACCGGATCTCCGCTCCTTCCGGCGCGGGTTAAAGACCCATTTATTCGAACAAGCTGGCCTGGCCTGATGGGGATTTAACGCAGGGTTTTAATATTTGTATATTTTTACTGTTTTACTTTGGGCAATAATTTAATTCGGCTGCCTCCCTACAGCTTCTCCTTAAGGTGTTTCTTATCAGGAGGGGTGGGGCGACCTCCTCCTGAATAGCCTCACAGCATCTTCTGTGGGCTTGCCTCCGCTCTGCTCTCCGTGCCCTTGGATCGAGCGGGGGAGGCAGCTGTTCCTGATCAGTGAGGATCAGCTGCCTATCTGCACGACTGCCGGTCAACAGCCGATCCTTCCCGCTGTGTCTGTGAGGGTAGGCAGCTCTCCGTCTGGTTGACCACCTCCCCCAATAGCTGAGAGGCCCAGGACAGCATCGTCCTCGGCTCCAGGCCTCTTCAAACAGGCCAAGGGAAAGGTGCCATCCTCATCGGATGGTCCTGGTTCCAACTCCTCCTCCTCCTCAACCTCTTCTTCCTCCTCCTCCTACAAATCATGCTCCAATGGGGCCATGACGCTACCTCTACTGAAGTGCTTCTAATCGGTCTCCTAAATATATAATTGATTGTGGGAACCGACTCGTAATCATATTGAGTAGGCTTGCAAGATTCTGTTAGCGTAGGTATCTGGTTGTGATTCCCCTCTGGTCTACATGGTAAGTCTTGCAAGTTTGACAGAGGAGACATGATAGCAGAGTTCCGATATTTGAGGGGGCCCCTACAAAGACGAGGGCGGTCAAACTATTCTCCAAAGCGCCTGAAGGCAGGACAAGAAGCAACAGATGGAAACTCGTCAAGGAGAGAAGCAACCTGGAACTAAGGAGAAACTTCCTGACTGTGAGAACAGTTAACCAGTGGAACAACCTGCCTCCAGAAGCTGTGAATGCTCCAACACTGGAAGTTTTTAAGAACAGACTGGACAGTCGCTTGTCTGAAATGGCATACGGTTTCCTGCCTGAGCAGGGGGTTACACTAGATGACCTCCAAGGTCCCCTCCAACTTTATTATTATTATTAAGGAGAGAAGCAACCTGGGACTAAGGAGAAATTTCCTGACAGTGAGAACAATTAACCAGTGGAACAGTTTGCCCCTAGAACTTGTGGATGCTCCATCACTGGAGGATTTTAAGAAGAGTCTGGAAAGCCATTTATCTGGAGTGGCATAGGGTCTCCTGCCTGAGCAGGGGGTTGGCCAAGACCAGGGGTAGGCAACCTTGGCTCCTTCATGACTCGTGGACTTCAACTCCCAGAATTCCTCAGCCAGCATGGCTCAGCTTGGAAACGTCTCCATTTCCCCTCAGCATGGCTGGCTCAGGAATTCTGGGAGTTGAAGTCCACGAGTCATAAAAGAGCCCAGGTTGCCTAGCCCTGCTCTAGGCCAACCTTGGCATCTCTATGACTTGTGGACTTCAACTCCCAGAATTCCTGAGCCAGCATGGCTCAGCTTGGAAACCTCTCCTTTTCCCCTCAGCGTGGCTGGCTCTGGAATTCTGGGAGTTGAAGTCCAGGAGTCATAAAAGAGCCCAGGTTGCCTACCCCGGGCTAGACTCTAGAAGACCTCCAAGTTTCTTTCCAACTCTGTTATCGTGTTAAGTGTGGAAGTACGATTCTTCTACCGGTTCTTTTTCAGCCCAACAATTTAAAGTGGTTGCTTCTGAGTCTGTTGCTTTACCTGTGATGCCCCTGTGGGCTTCTCCCCCTCTTATTTGATCTTTCCCCAAGGCAGCATCTCTTCGGCTGGTCTCCCAAGGTTATTCCCACGTCCCGTTACAGGAGCTAACATATGCTGCTGTTTCACTGCCTTATTTTTGTATTTATAGCCTTCCATTAAAAGGAGATGAGGGCGATAGAAGAATAAATTACAAATCAAGGGCTGTCGTCTGTGCATACGCTTTGAACAATGGATGCAGCTCCGAAAACAGTAAATGCAGTTCCAGGCTCCATCAAGAAAAATATAACGTGAAGATCAAGGGAGGCTATTTTTCCTCTGTCCCATAAGGGTCAAATTCCACGGAGAAGAAGGCCTCTCCTTACGGACACAAATTGGGGTCCTTGGTGCTCTCTGAGCTTGGTTGTTTTGTTGCAGACATTTTGTGACCCAACTAGGCAACATCATCAGTGCTAGTAGGGAGTGGGGTTTGATCAAACAATAAACAATAGCCTAATCAAGTATTTGCCAAGACCTTCTAGCAACACCAACAGAGGAAGTCACTTGGATATAAGCACAGAGCAATAAATGGGTAATAAAATGCCTGCAAGAAAACAACCAAGTTCAGAGATCACCAGGGATCACACAGTCCTCCTCCTCCTCTTCCTCCTCCTCCCCCTCCCCCTCCCCCTCTCCACAAACCCTACTCCCTTCTATCTCCAATGATGTTACCTAGTTGGGTAATGTAATTTCTTCAAGAAAACAACCAAGTTCAGAGAGTACCAAGGACCCCATGGTCC
>NC_138202.1:6797584-6850084 GCF_964194415.1 Vipera berus
AGGACCCCACAGTCGTCGTCGTCCTCCTCCTCCTCCTCCTCCTCCTCCTCTTCTGCACAAACCCCACTCCCTTCTATCTCCAATGATGTTACCTAGTTGGGTAATATAATGTCTTCAAGAAAGCAACCAAGCTCAGAGAGGACCAAGGACCCCATGGTCTTCTTCTTCTTGTTCTTCCTCCTCCTCCTCCTCCTCCTCCTCCTCCTCCTCCTCCTCCTCCTCCCCACAAACCCCACTTCCTTCTAGCTCTGATGATGTTACCTAGTTGGGTAATGGAACGTCTTCAAGAAAACAACCAAGCTCAGAGCGCACCAAGGACCCCATAGTTCAACCCTAAGGTAGAAATATTCTCTGATATTGGACACAATATTCTGATAATAGTCAAAACAATATTATACCAAATCTTTTTTTGGGGGGGGTATGACATCAGCTTTTCGAAGTAGGCCAAGCCAAGCAGAGGTATAGCAGGGATTTGAGGACTAGAAATTTATTATTTTATAATAACGGAATTTTGAAAGCGTCTCCAACTTTCTTTCTGTCCCATCTGATATTAAAAAAAAAATCTAGGTGGGGTAATCTTGATCTTCTTTCTCACGCTCCCTTTCTATGACAGGACACAGGACTAATCCTTCCTGCAAAAGTCCTGCAAGCTTTTAAATTTAAGATGCGTTCCGAGGCATAAAATAAAATATATCGATATAGATTGTGTCGCAAAGGTAGGCCAATGAGGCTGAAATACGGTTATCAAAATATTAAAAAATAACCACAATGAAATATCATACTCTATTCTATGTGCTTCTTTATTAATCCGTGAAATCAATAAAAGGACAGTACTCTTTTTAACGGTATAATAATTTTTAGGTAGTGAGGTTTATTGAAGTGAAGAAAACTTTTTGGAATCTAAAGGCCATAAATTACCTTGTGGCCTACACCCATTATTGCACGAAAAGCTAAATTTCAGTTAGAGGTCAGTGAAAGTTAAGGGTGCAACTTTTTCTCTCCTTCCAAATTCACAGAGTCCCTGAAATCTATGGTCAGACCCTGGAGGGCCCAGAATAAGAACCCCCCCCACTTATCAAGGCTCTGCGGTTTTACATTCTCACGTGACTTCATGTCCAGCACGGGCAAAATGAGGGCAGACAGCTGATCTCTCATCATTGGGAGGATATTCTAGGAGGTGGGTTTGGCTGGGAAGGTATGAAATCAAATCAGGAAAAGGGGAAGGAGGAAGATGAGATGGAGGAAAAATCAGGAGAAGGAGGAGGAAAAAGAAAAGGAGAAGCAACCTGGAACTAAGGAGAAATTGTTCCTGACAGTTAGAACAATTCGCCAGTGGAACTACCTGCCTCCAGAAGTGGTGGGTGCTTCATCACTGGAGCTTTTTAAGGAGAGACCGGAAAGACATTTGTTTGAAATGGTATAGGTTTCTTGCCTGAGCTCCTGGTTGGACTAGAAGACCTCCAAAGTCCCTTCCAATATTATTATTATTATTATTGTTATTGTTATTGTTATTGTTATTGTTATTGTTATTGTTATTGTTATTGTTGTTGTTGTTGTTGTTGTTGTTGTTATTATTATTATTATTATTATTATTATTATTATTATTATTATTATTATTATTATTATTATTATTATTATTATTGATTCCGGGACGCTGCAACCGTCATAGCTGAATGGCTTTGCATATCGGCATCTCGGGCTAACCAAACTATTCCACCTTTAATGATGGGGGGTGAGGCGTTACCCCCTGTTGATAGGGCTCGCAACTTGGGCGTCCTCCTGGATTCACGGCTCAATTTTGAAGACCATATAGGAGCCGTGACCAGGGGAGCTTTTGCCCAGGTTCGCCTGGTGCGCCAGTTGCGACCCTACCTGGACCGAGATGCCCTCCTCATGCGCTCATGACCTCCCGTTTAGACTACTGCAACGCTGCAGCTCTCTACATGGGGCTGCCCTTGAGGACCACCCGGAGGCTTCAGCTGGTACAGAATGCGGCCGCACGAGTTGTGATGGGGGTTTCCCGATACTCCCACGTAACACCTCTACTCCGTGAGCTGCATTGGCTTCCGGTTGCCCTCCGGGTGAGATTCAAGGTGCTGGTGATGACCTATAAAGCCCTAAATGGCTTGGGTCCGGGATATTTAAGGGAACACCTGCTGCCAGCATCAAGTTCCCTTTGTCCAGTGCGCTCCCACAGGGAGGGTCTTCTCAGGGTGCCGCTGATAAAAGATTGCCAGCAGATAACACCCTTTTCTGTGGGTGCGCCTGCCCTCTGGAACCAGCTGCCTGTGGAGCTCAGAACCGCCCCTGACCTACGTTCATTCCGCCGAGACCTAAAGACTTGGCTCTTTGAGCTCTCTGACCCAGGCTGAGAATTTTAACTGGGGTTTTATTTTCAGGGATAATTTAATCTTTTATTTGTCTTTTAACTTGTATTTTGTATTGGTATGATTTTAAACTGCCCTGTAAACCGCCCTGAGTCCTCCGGGAAAGGGCGGTATATAAATCTAATAAAACAAATAAAAATAAATAAAATAGCTAGCAACCACTTGCCAAGTATTCTAATTTGGGACCCGCCACTGAGGAGATGCTGCAAAGGTCGTACGTGGGAAAAATGAACATAAGTCACTTTTTTCAGTGCCCTTGTAACTTCGGTCACTAAATGAACGGTTGTAAGTTGAGGACTAGTGTAGACCGTCACTCCTGGAGGATGTCAACGGGGCCAGAATGGCAGGGGAGTCTCCCTCGTTTTGTTCTTACAACAACCCTGTGAGGTGGGCTGGAAAATAGGTTTGGGCTTGACGGGGGTTGAACTGCGCTAAACTGGGTGAGGTTAAGGTTCGGGTTGAGGAGGTATGAGGTGCCCCCACCCACCAGCATGTAAAGCAGGGGTGCCCATGTTAGGCCGGTCTCAGGGGTGGCTTGGTGAAATAAAGACAAGAGCCCTGGTATTGCCCTGATAAGCTTTTATGTCAAAGTAATAATTTAACAGCTAACCATCTTGTATAATGTGAGATGTATGATGTAATGATGGGAATGACTCAGCAGGCTCGGTGTCTCTTTAAAAGCAAGCAGGCTCTGTATGCCTTTAAGAGCCTTTGTATAAAAGGGAAGGGAATGACTCAGCAGGGTCTGTGTCTCTTTAAGAGACTTTGTATAAAAGGGAAGGCTCCGTAGATGTGTGCTCTCTCTTCCGTTCCCTGCTATAACTGTGGTTTGTTGGAGCCTGCTGTATTAACACGTGTATGTATATTGTTCCTGGTGTATGATTTTGTAGATAGTGAAAGATAAGCCACCATTTAATATAGACCACTTTTTACTGTGTTTACTCCTGGGTTATCTCAGCGCAGTAAGACTGTGCATGCTCTGACATTTTATTTCTCTCTTTGCCCTGAAGAAATGCAGAGAAGTCATACGCTCAGTTCTTTTCAGTCCACAAACTGAATGAAGCATTTAATGAGGCTATTTATGCTCAACTCACTTCAGCCTATACAAGATACTTATTTTGTTGCATTATTTATTTATTAATGTATATACATTTATACAGTCTCCCATCTCCCCAAAGATGACTCTGAGTGATGCAGAGCAATAAATAAAGTAGGCAGTGTAAAACGGGTAAAATCTTTTTTTTAGAAGAAGCCCTATGGCAATAAATAACATAAAAACATAAAAATAAGCTTTATTCAGCTGAATAAAGATGCCCCCCCTTCACTCAGAAGGGAACCCTGAACACACAATGAGACATGTATTTATATGCTTCTTAAGTTGTTTACTTCATCACACACACACACACACACACACAAACACACACACACACAAGCTGGCACCCTATAGATAAGCTAAAGAAGTACAGAAATAGCTGGGTTGACATCCCCCCCCCAGTGTGGTCTTGGGTGGTTCCTCAGGGACGTTGGGTGTTTTCCTGGGGTCTTCCCATGACCTCGAAGGCCTGCTGAGGGAACAGTGCCATCTGCACGTATGTTCCCTCAAAGCTATCACAGGAATGATTAGATTTCTGAACAACACCCAACCTTGGCAACTTTAAGACCTGTGAACTGCAACTCCCAGAATTCCCTAGCCCAGGGGTAGGCAGCCTTGGCTCTTTTATGACTCATGGACTTCAACTCCCAGAATTCCTGAGCCAGCCACGCTGAGGGGAATGGGAGAGGTTTCCATGCTGAGCCAAGCTGGCTCAGGAATTCTGGGAGTTGAAGTCCACGAGTCATAAAAGAGCCAAGGTTGCCTACCCCTGGGCTAGCCTGTCCTGCTTAGCAATGGAATAATTGGGGCCCACTTGTGATCGGTGAAGGACTACCTATACAGATAGGCCTCGACCTACAACCACAATTAAGACCACAATTTCCATTGCAAAATGAGTTGTGCCCAATTTTTATGACCCTTTTTTGCTCCGTTGTTAAGGAAATCACTGCAGTCGTTATGTAAATCATGTGGTCCTTGAGCAATTCTGGCTTTTCTCATCGACTTTGCTTGCCAGATGCCAGCTGGAGAGATCATCTAGTTTTGGTCACCACAATGTAAAAAGGAAGTTGAGACTCTTGAAAGAGTCCAGAGAAGAGTAACAAAGATGATCAGGGGACTGGAGGCTAAAACATATAAGGAATGGTTGCTGGAATTGGGTATGTCTAGTTTAATGAAGAGAAGGATGAGGGGGGACATGATAGCAGTTTTCCAATATCTCAGGGGCTGCCCCAAAGAAGACTTGTTATTGTTGTTAGCTGCAAAGTCATGTCCGACCCCTCGCGACCCCATGGATAAAAAGGCCTTCCTGTCCTCTACCATCTTCTGGAGTCCATTTAAGCTCACACCTACTGCTTCAGTGACTCCATCCAGCCACCTCATTCTCTGTCATCCCCTTCTTCTCTTGCCCTTCATCTTTCCCAGCATTAGGCTCTTCTCCAGTGAGTCCTTCCTTCTCATTAGGTGGCCAAAGGATTTGAGTTTCAACTTGAGGATCTGACCTTCTAAAGAGCAGTCAGGGTTGATCTCCTCCAGGACTGACCGGTTTGATCGTCTTGCAGTCCAAGGGACTCGCAGGAGTCTTCTCCAGCACCATAGTTCAAAGGCCTCCATTCTTTGGCGCTCAGCCTTTCTTATGGTCCAGCTTTCACTGCCATACATTGCAACTGGGAAGACCATAGCCTTGACTATACGCACTTTTGTTGGCAGGGTGACGTCTCTGCTTTTTAGTGTATTGTCTAGATTTGCCATGGCTTTCCTCCCAAGGAGCAAGCGTCTTTTAATTTCTTGGCTGCAGTCCCCGTCTGTGTTGATCTTGGAGCCCAGGAAAATAAAATCTGTCACTACCTCCATTTCTTCCCCATCTATTTGCCAGGAATTGAGAGGGCCGGATGCCATGATCTTGGTTTTCTTAATGTTAAGTTTCAAGCCAACTTTTGCACTCTCCTTCTTCACTCGCAACAAGAGGCTCTTTAGTTCTTCTTCACTTTCTGCCATTAGAGTGGTATCATCTGCATATCTTAGGTTGGTGATATTTCTTCCGGCAATCTTAATTCCAACTTTTGATTCATCTAGCCCTGCCTTTCTCATGATGTGCTTTGCATATAAGTTAAATAGGCAAGGCGACAGTATACAGCCTTGCCGGACTCCTTTCCCAATTTTGAACCAATCAGTGGTTCCGTGTCCAGTTCTCACTGTTGCTTCTTGGCCCGCATATAGGTTTCTCAAGAGACAAATAAGATGGTCTGGTACTCCCATCTCTTTAAGAACTTGCCACAGTTTGTTGTGATCCACACAATCAAATGCTTTAGCATAGTCAATGAAGCAGAAGTAGATGTTTTTCTGGAACTCCCTAGCTTTCTCTATGATCCAGCGAATGTTGGCAATTTGATCTCTAGTTCCTCTAGCTTGTAGGATTTTAAGCATAACTTTACTAGCATGTGAAATGAGTGCAATGGTGCGATAATTTGAACATTCTTTGGAACTGTCTTTCTTTGGAATTGGAATGTAAACTGATCTTTTCCAATCCTGTGGCCACTGTTGAGTTTTCCAAATTTGCTGGCAAATTGAGTGTAGCACTTTTACTGCATCGTCTTTTAAGATTTTGAATAGCTCAGCTGGAATAGTCACCTCTACTAGCTTTGTTGTTGCTCAGCTTTTCTAAGGCCCACTTCACATTCTAGGATGTCTGGCTCGAGGTCAGTGACCACCTCATTGTGGTTATCAGGGACATTAAGCTCATTCTTGTATAGTTCTTCTGTGTAATTTTGCCACCTCTTCTTAATCTCTTCTGCCTCTGTTAGGTCCCTGCCATTTTGGTCCTTTATCATGCCCATTTTTGCATGAAACGTTCCCTTCATCTCTCCAATTTTCTTGAAAAGATCTCTGGTCCTCCCTATTCTATTGTTTTCTTCTATTTCTTTGCATTGTTCATTTAAGAAGGCATTCTTATCTCTTCTAGCTATTCTTTGGAATTCTGCATTTAATTGGGCATATCTTTCTTTTTCTCCCTTGCCTTTCGCTTCCCTCCTTTCCTCAGCTATTTGCAAAGCTTCCTCAGACAGCCATTTTGCTTTCTTGCATTTCTTTTTCTTTGGGATGGTTTTGGTTGCTACCTGTTGTACAATGTTGCGAACCTCTGTCCATAGTTCTTCAGGCACTCTGTCTATCAGATCTAATTCCTTAAATCTATTTGTCACCTCTACTGTATATTCAACAGGGATATGATTTAATTCATACCTGACTGGCCTAGCGCTTTTCCCTACTTTCTTTAATTTAATCCTAAACTTTGCAACGAGAAGCTCATGGTCTGAGCCGCAGTCAGCTCCTGGTCTTTTTACTGACTGTATAGAGCTTCTCCATCTTTGGCTGCAGAGCACATAGTCAATCTGATTTCTGTGTTGACCGTCTGGTGATGTCCATGTGTACAGCCGTCTCTTGGGTTGTTGGAAAAGAGTGTTTGCTATGACCATCATATTTTCTTGACAAAATTCTATCAGCCTGTGCCCTGCTTCATTTTGTACTCCAAGGCCAACTTGCCTGTTATTCCAGTTATCTTTTGGCTTCCTACTTTAGCATTCCAATCACCCATGATGATAAGGACATCATTTTTGGTGTTAGTTCTATAAGGTGCTGTAGGGCTTCATAGAACCGGTCAATTTCATCCTCTTCAGCACTGGTGGTTGGGGCATAGACTTGGACTACTGTGATATTGAATGATTTGCCTTGGATTCGAACTGAGATCATTCTGTCATTTTGAGGATTGTATCCCAGTATTGCTTTTCCTACTCTTTTATTGACTATGAAGGCTACTACATTTCTTCTGAGGAATTCTTGCCAGCATGGTCATCTGAATTAAATCCACCCATTCCTGTCCATTTTTGTTCGCTGATACCTAAGATGTCGATGTTCAGTCTTGTCATCTCTTGTTTGACCACGTCCAGCTTTCCTTGATTCATGGATCTTACATTCCAGGTTCCTATGGAGAAAAAATCTTTACAGCATCGGACTTTCCTTTCACCACCAGACACATCCACAGCTGAGCGTCCTTTCGGCTTTGGCCCAGTCGCTTCATTCTTTCTGGCGCTACTAGTACTAGCCCTCTGCTCTTCCCCAGTAGCATATTGGACGCCTTCCGACCTGAGGGGCTCATCTTCCAGCGTCATATCGTTTTGCCTTTTGGTACTGTCCATAGGGTTTTCATGGCAAAGATACTGGAGTGGTTTGCCATTTCCTTCTCCAGTGGATCACGTTTTGTCAGAACTCTCAGCTATGACCTTTCCGTCTTGGGTGGCCCTGCACGGCATAGCTCATAGCTTCATTGAATTACACAAGACCCTTCCCCACGACAAGGCAGTAATCCGTGAAGAAGAGGGAGTCAAGCTATTCTCCAAAGTGCCTGAAGGCAGGACAAGAAGCAACAGATGGAAACCGATCAAAGAGAGAAGCAACCTAGAACTAAGGAGAAACTTCGTGACAGTTAGAACAATTAATCAGGGGAACAACCTGCCTCTAGAAGTTGTGAACATTGGAAGTTTTAAAGAAGAGACTGGACAGCCATTTGCCTGAAATGGCATAGAGTTTCCTGCCTGAGCAAGGGGTTGGACTAGATGACCTCCAAGATCCCTTCCATCATCATCATCATCATTGTCATTATTATTATTATTGTTGTTGTTGTTGTTGTTGTGGATCCCATAACCCCCCCACCCCACTCCCAGGATGGTGCAACCATGGCTGGATGCAATGTTGGTTGTAAGTGTGACATTTTTCCTCACTGTTGTAACTTTGACTAGTTGCTAAATGGACGGCTGTAAGTTGAGGACTCTGTACTACAGACCAAGGAAAGCCGCAGAATTGAAACTTTGCAGCACCTCGGACAGCATCATTCAGAATGTAAACCTGGTGAAATACAGGCAGTCCTCGACTTGCAACAGTTCGTTTAGTGACCGCTCAAAGTTACAACAGCTGGGACAAAAAGTGATTTATGACCGTTGTAGCATTCCCCCCACAGTCACATGATCAAAATCCGGGCACTTGGCAACTGACTCATATTTACGACGGTTGCAGTGTCCCAGGGTCACGTGATACCTCTTTGTGACTTACTGACAAGCAAAGTCAATGGGGGAAGCCCGATTTGCTTAACAACCATGTTACTGCAGTGATTTACTTAACAACCTTGGTGAGGTCATAAAATGGGGCAAAGCTCCCTTCACCACTGTCTCGCTTAGCAACAAAAATGTGGGGCTCAGTTGTGCTTGTGAGTTTAGGACTGCCTGCACAGACCAAGGCATACAGCTCATTTAAATTATATTACAGGACCTTGGACAGCACCCAACGGAATATTAACCTGATGCAGTATGGATTCACCATCTTGAGTTACTTGTAAAAATAATAAAGTGGGCTTAAAAACAACAACCCTTAAATTAATTTCTTGTGTCTTGTGGAACATCTGTTTATTGATTTAACAGAACAACAAAGTCAGAAGGGACCTTGGAGGTCTTCTAGTCCAATCCCTTTCGCACACAGGAAACCCTACACCAGGGGTAGGCAACCTTGGCTCTTTTGTGACTCGTGGACTTCAACTCCCAGAATTCCTCAGCCAGCCATGATGAGGGGAAAGGGAGAAGTTTCCAAGCTGAGCCATGCTGGCTCAGGAATTCTGGGAGTTGAAGTCCACGAGTCACAAAAGAGCCAAGGTTGACTACCCCTGCCCTACACCATTTCAAACAAATGGTTGTCCAATCTCTTCTTAAAATCCTCCAGTGTTGGAGCACCCAATCACAAATTCTGGAGGCAAGTTGTTCCACCAATTAATATCTTCATCTTCCAACTCCAATGAAATTTTCTCCATTGGCTGGTGGTAAATCTTCTCTCTCTCTCTCTCTCTCTCTCTCTCTCTCTCTCTCTCTCTCTCTCTCTCTCTCTCTCTCTCTCTCTCTCTTATCTGTATCTGTATCTGTATCTGTTTGTCTATCTATCTCTATATCTATCTACTGTATCTCTCTCTCTCTCTCTCTCTCTCTGTCTCTCTCTGTCTCTCTCTCTCTCTCTCTCATATCTGTATCTGTATCTGTATCTATCTGTTTGTCTATCTATCTCTATATCTATCTACTGTATCTCTCTCTCTCTCTCTCTCTCTCTCTCTCTCTGTCTCTCTCTCTCTCTCTGTCTCTCTCTCTCTCTCTCTATCTATCTATCTATCTATCTATCTATCTATCTACTCTCTCTCTTCTATATACAATATCTGTCTATCACTATCTGTCTATATATGTATATGTATATGTATATGTATATGTATATGTATATGTATATGTATATGTATAAAGGTAAAGGTAAAGGTTCCCCCGCACATGCGTGCTAGTCGTTTCCGACTCTAGGGGCCGGTGCTCATCTCCGTTTCAAAGCCGAAGAGCCAGCGCTTGTCCGAGGACATCTCCGTGGTCATGTGGCCGGCATGACTAGACGCCAAAGGCGCACGGAACGCTGTTACCTTCCCACCGTAGTGGTCCCTATTTTTTTACTTGCATTTTTACGTGCTTTCAAACTGCTAGGTTGGCAGAAGCTGGGACGAGTAACAGGCGCTCACTCTGCTACACGGCACTCGGGATTCGACCCGCCAAACTGCCGACCTTCTGATCGACAAGCTCAGCGTCCTAACCCACTGAGCCACCGTGTCCCTATGTATATGTATATGTATATGTACATGTACATGTATATGTATATGTACATGTACATGTACATGTACATGTACATGTACATGTACATGTACATGTACATGTATATGTATATGTATATGTATATGTATATGTATGTGGGGACGCGGTGGCTCAGTGGGTTAGGACGCTGAGCTTGTCGATCAGAAGATCGGCAGTTTGGCGGGTCAAATCCCGAGTGCCGCGTAACAGAGTGAACTGCCAACCTAGCAGTTCGAAAGCACGTAAAAATGCAAGTAGAAAAATAGGGACCACTACGGTGGGAAGGTAACAGCGTTCCATGCGCCTAGTCATGCTGGCCACATGACCACGGAGACGTCCTCGGACAAGCGCTGGCTCTTCGGCTTTGAAACAGAGATGAGCACCGGCCCCCTAGAGCATGCATGTGGGAACCTTTACCTTTATATATATATATATGAGGAAGCAACGGATGGAAACTAATCAAGGAGAGAAGCAACCTAGAACTAAGGAGAAACTTCCTGACAGTGAGAACAATTAACCAGTGGAACAACCTGCCTCCAGAAGCGGTGAATGCTCCAACACTGGAAGTTTTTAAGAAGAGACTGGACAGCCACTAGTCTGAAATGGTATAGGTTCTCCTGGACTAGAAGACGTCCAAGGTCCCTTCCAACTCTATTCTGATTGATTGATCATTTGGAAGCATCTGTTTGGTCTCTGCGGCAGACAAATAGGGACCTTGCTGGACATTTGGCCTGGTCTATTTGAAGGCAGTTTTTATGTCCTTATGACCAAAATCTAATCAACCCATCAGGGCTGTCCTTTATGAAAGGCATAATTTCCGTTGTCACCCCCATGCCGAAAGTCTAATTGAGTGTCCTTGCCATTTTAATAATAGCCCTGTCACTTTTTTCCCGTCGGCCGGCCCAGCGCTAGCCGACTCTCTAAGCAAATTTACTTGTCATTCTTCAAAAAAAGGGGAAAGTAGCCATTAAAATTTGGGTCAAGCGGAAAACCCCCCCCCAAAACACAATGTCGGACACTCTGCCCGGCATTGAAATCAAATAATTGTCTCCTGCGTAGAATTGTCACTCGGTTAGACATGGAAAACAAAAGGCTGGCTTCGTTCCTGTGGAAATATCAACGCCGCCGCTGTTGTGTTTGGGCTAATTGTAGAGTAGATGGTGGATGGTGGAACCATATTTGAAAAGGCAGAGACGGAGAAAAAGGGGTGGAGAAGGATGGGGGGTGGGTGGGCAGGACTGTCACGGATTTCAAAGTAGCACAGAATGAGACGGCGACCGATGGAGATGAATATCCATTTAATTAGCTAATGGGATTTGTGGTTCCCTAGAAGACGGGCCAAAGACAGCTAGGAGAGGGCAGCTACGGATATTGCAAACAGGGGCTGCAGTTGTAATACTAATACTAATAATACTAATAGTAAAAAAAATTTTTTTTAAAGGCCTGCCGATAAAGGAGAATATTTGTAGCTCAGGATCGAACTAAGGCGTCCTTGGTGCTCTCTGAGCTGGGTTGTTTTCTTGCAGACGTTTCATTACCCAACTAGCTAATATCATTGGTGCTAAAAAGGAGAGGAGGAGGAGGAGGAGAAGGAGGAAGAGGAGGAGGAAGGCCATGGGGTCCTTGGTGCTCTCTGAGCTTGGTTGTTTTCTTGCAGACGTTTCATGACCCAACTAGGTAACCTCATCAGTTGTAGAAGGGAGTGGGAGGAGGAGGAGGAAGAAGAGGAAGAGGAATTGGAAGAGGAAGGAGGAGGACGACAAAAAACGGCTGTGGTACTGTCTGAGCTTGGTGGCTTTATTGCAGCCGTTTCATTACCCAACTAGGTAACCTCATCAGTCCTAGGACAGCGTCAATTGGTGGGCTTGCATTTAGTGCATCTTTTTGGCTTGCAACATTTATTTTTTATTTACAAGGAGTCCTTGACTTACAAGCACTTGTTTAGTGACCGCTTGAAGTTACAACACCACTGAAACCAGTGACTTGGTACTGTTTTCCCCACTTACGACCGTTGTTGCATCCCCATGATTGGGTGATTAAAATTAAAATGCTTGGCAACTGGCTCATATTTACGGCGGTTGTGGCGTCCCGGGGTGGGTGGGTCACGTGATCCCTTTTTGCGACCTTCTGACAAGCAAAGTCAATAGGGGAAGCCGGATTCACTTAACAACCGTGTTAATAACTTAACAACTGCAGTGACTCACTTATCAAGCGGGGCGAGAAGGCTTTAAAAGGGGGCAAAAACTCACTTAACAATCGTCTTGCTTAGCCACAGACATTTTGGGCTCAGATGCGGTCATAAGTGGAGGACTGCTTGTAGTAAGAAAACGTATGCAGCTGCCCAACACACTGTAGGTGACTCCAAGCCACGTACAGAAATAAAAACCAAATTCAAACCCCAATAAACCATCATCCCCCTGGGGACAACAGTCAAACCAACCACTTGCTGGGCCTATGTAGAGACTAGACATTCACCTGTCTGAGACGGTACAGGTTCTCCTGCTTGAGTAGGGGGCTGGACTAGAAGACCTCCAAGGTCCCTTCCAGCTTCTATTCTATTCTATTCTATTCTATTCTATTCTATTCTATTCTATTCTATTCTATTCTATTCTATTCTATTCTATTCTATTCTATTCTATTCTATTCTATTCTATTCTATTCCTATTCTATTCTATTCTATTCTATTCTATTCTATTCTATTCTATTCTATTCTATTCTATTCTATTCTATTCTATTCTATTCTATTCTATTCTATTCTATTCTATTCTTATTCCTATTCCAATTTCAATTTCAATTTCAATTCCGTTCTATTCTATTCTATTCTTATTCTATTCTTATTCTATTCCATTTATTCCATATTCTATTCTGTTCTGTTCTGTTCTGTTCTGTTCTGTTCTGTTCTGTTCTGTTCCTCAATAAAGATTCTATTCTATTCTATTCTATTCTATTCTATTCTATTCTATTCTATTCTATTCTATTCTATTCTATTCTATTCTATTCTATTCTATTCTATTCTATTCTATTCTATTCCTCAATAAAGATTCTATTCTATTCTATTCTATTCTATTCTATTCTATTCTATTCTATTCTATTCTGTTCTGTTCTGTTCTGTTCTGTTCTGTTCTGTTCTGTTCTGTTCTGTTCTGTTCTGTTCTGTTCCTATTTCTATTTCTATTTCTATTTCTATTTCTATTTCTATTTCTATTTCTATTTCTATTTCTATTTCTATTATTTCTATTTCAATTCTCCTCTCCTCTCCTCTCCTCTCCTCTCCTCTCCTCTCCTCTCCTCTCCTCTCCTCTCCTCTCCTCTCCTCTCCTCTCCTCTCCTCTCCTCTCCTCTCCTCTCCTCTCTCTTCTCTTCTCTTCTCTTCTCTTCTCTTCTCTTCTCTTCTCTTCTCTTCTCTTCTCTTCTCTTCTCTTCTCTTCTCTTCTCCTCAATTCCTATTTCAATTTCAGTTTCAATTCTGTTCTATTCTATTCTATTTTGTTCTGTTCTATTGTTATTGTTATTGTTATTGTTACTACTACTACAGATTTTGTAGCATCTTAGCTGAGCTAATGATTGGAAGACTGGAGGCGGATGTGTGTGTGTGAAGCCATCCACACAATCCGAAAACTTCTTAGTCAATAGATAAGTACAAGATGGCAGCTTGGAAAAACATGTCGGTGTTTTTCACCCAAGGTTCGCATGTCGATCTCCATTTTTTTCAGGAGAACCCATTTTTCCTCACACATTTCCTACAGGTATTTCTCGACTGACAGCCATAACGGGGCCCAAAACATTTGTCACTCAGCAACGCGGTCACGAAATGAGTGAGGTTCGATTTTACGACCTCCTTCACCATGGGTTTTTGAGTGAGTCCGTCTCCTGTCCTGGACTTGACTCGCCGGGCATTTCTCTAAAAAAGGTCACTATCTGGTGATCATGTGACCAAGGTGTCGCAGTCGTCACCAACGCGCACCGGTTGCCAAGCGTCTAAATTTTTTGATCACGTGACTGCTCTTTTCAGCACTGTTGTAACTGAGAACAGTCATCAAATGGAAGGCCATAAATTGAGGACGGCCTGCATCCTTTCAGCTTCTTCTCTTTTCAAAGATTAGCCAAAGAGACAGGCAGATTGACTTAGGAATGGTTTCATTAGGGCAGGGGTAGGCAACCTTGGCCCTTTTATGACTCGTGGACTTCAACTCCCAGAATTCCTCAGCCAGCCATGCTGAGGGGAAAGGGAGAGGTTTCCAAGCTGAGCCATGCTGGATCAGGAATTCTGGGAGTTGAGGTCCACGAGTCATAAAAGAGCCAAGGTTGCCTACCCCTGGTCTAGGCCTAGGCCGCTTTATGACTTGTGGACTTCAACTCCCAGAATTCCTCAGCCAGCCATGCTGAGGGGACAGGGAGAGGTTTCCATGCTGAGCTATGTTGGCTCAGGAATTCTGGGAGTTGAAGTCCACGAGTCATCGAAGGGCCAAGGTTGCCTACCCCTGGTATAGGTTCTACCTGCTTGAGCAGGGGGCTGGACTAGAAGACCTTCAAGGTCCCTTCCATCTCTATTCTGTTCTGAATTGTGCAGGGGTTGTGTCCAGGGGACGAGGGCAAAGATCGACAGTTGCTTTGATGATTCCCCCAAACCCCGCGATCCTATTCCGAAAGACATTTTCTCTCTGCAAGGATAATGGAGAACAAAGGCGGTTCGATCCTCCTCCGTGTCAGCTCCTGTCTCTGCCAGGGTTGATCCGATGCCAGTTCTTGTGATGTAACTGTCTTTAGGCTATGTTTATCTTGGCCTCGGTGCTTAGCCATCCGTGTACAAAACAGGAGGGGAGGGGGAGACGGGCAGGATAATAGAAAGGGGAAATAGATTTCCGCAATCCATAATATAAATATAAATTTAATCAATAGCTCAGAAGAGGCAGAGGGACGGGCGAGGACGCCTTGTTCAAAACACCGTCCTTGGTAGGGACCAAAAAAAACCCCCTTGCATTTCAGCATCAACTTTTTTTTTTCCACCAGGTTTTTTTTTTAAAAAAAAATATTTTCCAGACCATGGATTCTTCTGCAGCTTTTTTTTTCTTTTTCCCCTTCGTCTTCTGTCCAGATGAAAGAAAATCAACCGAAATAATTTATGGACGGTAATGACTCCAGCGAAATTGGCACATCTGACTAAAAATAAACTCACACAGTTGGCTTGGCTGGCTTTATTTATTTATTTGTTGGGCTTCCAAGGCTGCCTGTCTCTAGAGTGACTCTGCTCAGCTTATGCTATAAAATAATAATAATAATAATAATAATAATAATAATAATAATAATAATAATAATATAACATAAACAGAGAGAGACAGTTTTAGAAAGAGGCGTCGGGGGAAGGTTTAAAGCACTGTTCCTCAGCCTTGGCAACTATAAGTTGTGGGGGCTTCTCAACTGCCAGAATTCCACAGCCTCACCTACTGACTGGGGAACTCTGGGATTTGAAGTCCACATATCCTTCAGGAGAATTGTTGGAAGGGACCTTGGAGGTCTTCTAAATGGCTTTTAAATGGGACATAATCTCTGTGAACTTATGCAGAATTGACTTGGGAGGCCGGTGTGTGGTGTCGTTGGTTCACATGGTGTGGTGGGATGGAGGGTTTGTTGTCACTGTGTGTTGGGGGGAGAGAGTACGGGGGGGGGGGAGGCTCAGCTAATCTCAATGTACACATGTTGTACTTTGACAATAAAGGTTTATTTATTTATTTATTTATTCTAGTCCAACCCCCTGCTCAAACAGGAAACCCTATACCATTTAGGGCAGGGCTCTTCAAACGTGGCCCTTTTATGACTTATGGACTTCAACTCCCAGCAGGCCTGGCTGAGGAATTCTGGGAGTTGAAGTCCACAAGTCATAAAAGGGCCACGTCTGAGGACCCCTGATTTAGGGGACTGGAGGCTAAAACATATAAAGAACAGTTGATGGAATTGGGTATGTCTAGTTCAATGAAGAGAAGGATGAGGGGTGATAGAAATGGTGTCTGAATTGGCATAGGGTTTCCTGCGTGAGGAGGGGGTTGGACCAGAAGAACTCCAAGGTCCCTTACAGCTCTATTATTATTATTATTGTTATTGTCATTGTCATTGTTAATAACAACAACAACAACAACAACAACCTTCTGGAGGCAGGTTGTTCCACTGGTTAATTGTTCTGTCAGGAAGTTTCTCCTTAGTTCTAGGTTGCTTCTCTCCTTGACTAGTTTCCATCCGTTGCTTCTTGTCCTGCCTTCAGGCACTTTGAAGAATAGCTTGACTCCCTCTTCTTTGGGGCACCCCCTGAGATACTGGAAGACTGCTATCATGTCCTCCCTCGTCCTTCTCTTCACTAAACTAGACATACCCAATTCCAGCAACCGTTCTTCGTATGTTTTAGCCTCCAGTCCCCTGATCCTCTTTGTTGCTCTTCTCTGCACTCTTTCCAGAGTTTCAACATCTTTTGTACATTGTGGTGACCAAAACTGGATGCAGTATTCCAAGTGTGGCACACACACACACACACAGTGCTTTTTTTGTAAAAGAAAAAGGTGCTGGAACTCACACATGTCATACAGCCCGCCTTGCCCTACCCTACAAGGTTCCATCCAAAAAAGGTGCCGGAACTCCGTTCTGAGGGTTCTATGAGAAAAAAAGCCCTGCACACACACACACACACACACACACACACACACACACACACACACACGTGTACGTAGGTGGGGATTCGATTGCAAGAGCAGACCGACCTTCTCCTTGATTTGGACACACCCATGGACCCACACTTTTGTGCGAGAGTGCCCCCGAAGCTAGGCAAACTCTGTAGCTTGGAATTTATCGAAATGGGTAAAAAAAAAATCATTCAGAAATTAAAACAGTCTCCCTGTTTACTCTGTTGGGAATATTCATTGTGGCTAATAAGAAAAAACAAAGCGAACGCAGCCTGGGTGATTTATATGCTAATGGAATTAAAAGCCAAAGCGTGGCAAACGGTGTTTTGATGACTGGTTTAGTTTTGCAAGACGGAGGTGAACTTAATTTTTTTTCCCCTTCTTCAAACAGCGGGGCTGTCAGATTTAATCCGTGCGTTCATTTGCTAACTTGACGGTAAATAAGCACCTTTTTACCGGTGGTCCTTGACTTCCGACAATTCGTTTAGTGACTGTCGAAAGGGGCAGAGGAAAAAAAAAGTGACTTATGGAATTTTTTCACACTTATGACCATTGCAGCATCCCCTACGCTCACGTGATCAAAACTCAGATGCTTGGCCACTGGTTCATATTTACGACCGTCGCAGCGCCCTGGGGATCGTGTGATCCCCCTTTTGCGAAACAACAACAACAACAACAATACAGACAGACAGATTGCCAATTGGAACACAACACACCAGATAGCGCAGTCGTAGAGAACCGAAGCGGACAGCTGATTGATATCGCTGTACCAGGAGATGCCAGAGTCGAAGAAAAAGAACTGGAAAAAATTAAGAAATAACGCGACCTGGCCATCGAAACTGCGTGATTATGGATGAAACGCGTAACAGGGATACCCATTGTCATCGGGGCACTGGGAACTATGTCCCAAAACTTTGCAAAACACATCAAGAAACTGCAGCTTCCTGCAATCACTCCAGCAAAGCTACAAAAAACTGCGCTACTCGGAACATCTTACATTTTAAGGCGATACCTGGTTGATACCTAGGATGCTGGCAGCATCCCGTTTCAACCATCAGCGCCAGTCATTTTGAATGCTCAGTTGACTGAGGTTCATGCATAATAATAATAATAATAATAATAATAATAATAATAATAATAATAATAATAATAATAATAAAGTTGGAAGGGACCTTGGAGGTTATCTAGTCCAACCCCCTGCTCAGGCAGGAAACCCTATACCATTTCAGACAAGCAAATTCCAATGGGGAAGCCGTATTCGCTTCACAATCAAGTTAACAACTGCACTTAACAAATGGGATAACCAAAGGAAAGCTCACTTAACGACGTCCTCACTTAGCAATGGAAATTTCACGCTCCATCGTGGCCATAAACTGAGGCATCCCTGTGACATTTGCTCCACATTTGCACATTTCAAACCGATAACCTAGCTCACAAACTCGGTCACCGTACATGAAAAAACCAGAATATTAATTTAAAAAAAAAAAAAAAATCAATAATAAATCAGTAACAAAAAAACCAGGAATTGCTGCAGCTCAGATTTAACCAAAGGCTTCAGAAGGAAAAAAAAACGGAACAAAACCAGGCGCCACATTACAAGGTTTGATCTGCGCTGCAATGGAACAAACTGCAATTTCCACACTTACGGCAACGGCATCAAGGACTTTTACGTGCAAAAGAAAGCAAAACACGCTGTATGAACGTCTCATCCGCGGCAAGGACTCGTAGCTGTGCTTTGAACCCAGGTTCTGCTGATTTCGTGGGAATAAGTCCTTATTATAAATCAGTGCCAAGCAGTCTTTTAACATTTGTGTTGTAACGCCAGTTTTCCTTCTCTCTGCAGCAAGTAGGCATTAAAATATACAAACCCTTTTAGAATTGGAAATCTTTTGCAAAAGGCACTTTTTTTCTTCCTTCGCACAATCGTTTTGCAATTCGAGCCTCCTTTGTTTGTGTGATATGATCAAATTTGGCATTATTATTATTATTATTATTATTATTATTATTATTATTATTATTATTATTATTATTATTATTATTATTATTATTATTATTTGTATCAGACCTTCCTATTGGCATTCAGCCCTCGTTCATTTATACTCCGCTTACCCTCATTCCAATACAGTTGTAAGTCCTCGACATTATGACTGCTCATTTAGTGACCATCTGTAGTTACAACGGTGTTGAAAAAAGGGACCGTTTTTCACACTTACGACCGTCGCAGTGATCAAAATCTGAGCGCTTGGCAGTTGGCTCGTATTTATGATGGTTGCAGCATCCCAATTTGCCCTGGCTTCTGACAAGCAAACTCAATGGGGGTAGCCAGATCCGCTTAACAACGGTGCGATTCCCTTAATGACCCCAGTGATCAGATTAATGACGGCATTGAAAGGGAAGTCTTAATGACTTCCTTGCTTAGTGACATATGTTCCTGTCTAATTTGTTGTCTTAAGTCGAAGCTGCCTGTACGTTTCAGGTTTATAACTCTCCTTTCTGAAGTACGGGTAGTCCTCAACTTACAACTGTTTGTTTAGTGACCATTCCCAGTTACAACAGCACTGAAAAAAAGCAACTCGTGACCATTTTTCAGACTTATGACCGTTGCAGCATCCTGGTCAAATGATCAAAGTTTGGTCACTTGGCCACTGGCACGGAGAAAGTAATCCTCGACATACGGCCACAGTTGAGCCCAACATTTCTGTTGTTCAGCGAAACATTTTGCTAAGTGAGTTGTGTTCCATTTTACAACCTTTCTTGCTTCAGTTGTTAAGTGAAGCACTGCAGCTGATAGCGGAAGGAGTCTATGGAGATTCTCAAGTCATCCAGGTCATAGTTATCCCAATGGTGTTTTTTTAGGAGGCAACTGGACTTTCTTGTTTTTCCTTTGAAGACCTTTTACTTCTCATCCTGGAAGCCTCTTCAGCTCTGACTGAATGGTGGGAAAGGGAAGGATTCATATTCCTGGCAGACAGCCGGTCATTTGCAACCTTTTAGAGGGTCGTTGAGGCCACTTGGAGGTTTATCTGTGTCCTCAGGGTCACCTGAGTGGTGCAAATGGGGGTGGAGCTTTCTTGGAACTGCTGAGGACTCCATCCACCTCCAGTCTACAACACGGTCCTTTCAACAGCTAGAACTAAGGAGAAACCTCCTGACAAGTGACGACAATTAACCAGCAGAACAACCTGCCTCCAGAAGCTGTGAATGCTCCAACACTGGAAGTCTTTAAGAAGAGACTGGGCAGCCATTTGTCTGAAATGGTATAGGGCCTTCTGCCTGAGCAGGGGGTTGGGCTAGATGACCTCCAAGGTCCCTTCCAACTCTATTCTATATCTATATCTATATCTATATCTATATCTATATCTATCTCTATCTCTATCTCTATCTCTATCTCTATCTCTATCTCTATCTCTATCTCTATCTCTATCTCTATCTCTATCTCTATCTCTATCTCTATCTCTATCTCTATCTCTATCTCTATCTCTATCTCTATCTCTATCTCTATCTCTATCTCTATCTATATCTATATCTATATCTATATCTATATCTATATCTATAATATACATATACTGTATTTGTTGTTGTTAGTTGCGAAGTCGTGTCCGACCCATCGCGACCCTATGGACAACGTTCCTCCAGGCCTTCCTGTCCTCTACCATCTTCTGGAGTCCATTTAAGCTCACGCCTACTGCTTCAGTGACTCCATCCAGCCACCTCATTCTCTGTCGTCCCCTTCTTCTCTTGCCCTCAACCTTTCCCAGCATGAGGCTCTTCTCCAGTGAGTCCTTCCTTCTCATTAGGTGGCCAAAGTATTTGAGTTTTTCAACTTCAGGATCTGGCCTTCTAAAGAGCAGTCGGGGTTGATCTCCTCTAGGACTGACCGGTTTGATCGCCTTGCAGTCCAAGGGACTCGCAGGAGTCTTCTCCAGCACCATAGTCCAAAGGCCTCCATTCTTTGGCACTCAGCCTTTCTTATGGTCCAACTTTCACAGCCATACATTGCAAAATATACATATATACATACATATATATGCACACACACACATGTATGTATGTATGTATGTGTGTATATGTATATGTATACATGTATATAGCATGTGTATATGTGTGTTATGTATGTGTATGGGTAGATATATAATTCCTTTTGAGAACAGGCAACAGATTTTTATTTTTAACGTGGCCCAGTGTGCCCACAGTAAAAAAATAAAATGACAATAACGGTGATCTCAGATGTCCAGATTCTCCCAGGCCACAGACTGTGGACACAGATTCCTCAATTCCCTCCAAGCAGCTCAGACCTTCCGATCATTTCCCCCCTCCGCCCCCAGTTTCTATTGTCTGGCTGTGAGCGGAAGTGCAGAGCGAGTCAGCCACGACTGTGTGAGAATGATGGCCAGCCTAGTTTCTGGAGGGAGGGAGCCACCACATATGCCTCCCTTCTTCTGGGCCCCACCACATATACCTCCTTAGGGATGGGACCCTCAGCGTTCTTTGCCTCCCCGCTCTAGCAGGTCAGGTGGATGTGACCAATTCTGGCTGTAAGTCGAGGACAACCTGAAAATTTTGGACAAATCACCGCTCCAGCTTTTGAACATTTTTCAATGTTCTGGCCGGTGTCTTACGCTGATCAAAGCAATCCTAGATTTATTTATTTTTCCCCCCACACGTCTGGACTTGTGCAAACATTCGCCAGGAATATAGCATCTTTCTAGATTAAAACACACCCACCCACGCAGCCTGGCGGAGACAAACTTTTTCTTTGTGTTTCTAGGATGGGCGGTAAAGGCCTAAATTCCCCACGGGGGAAACCGAGCGCGGCAAACATTTCTGTTTGTTCTTCCTCCAAATAAATTGAGATGTATTTGTGAAAGTGTCAGGTGAAGCCCGTAGGAATGAAACTATAAAACACCCAAAGCTGCTTGGTGCCTGCTTGACAGACAGCCCAGATTAATGGACTGACATTTTTTATGGTCTGTTAACAACCCATCTAGGTTTTAAATATTATTATCTTTCACTCTTGCGATATGTCACTTGGTAAACCATGCTTGGGTTTGGACCTGCGTGGCAGAGTGGTTGTGCGAATGCAGGCGGTCCTCGACCTACAAACAGTTGGTTTAGTGACTGTTCGAAGTTACAACAGCGCTGAAAAGAGTGAGCTATCACCGTTTTTCACCGTTACGTCCTTTGCAGGTTCTGATGTGCTCAGAATTCAGGTGCTTGGCAACTGGCTCATACTTATGACGGTTGCAGGGTCCCAGGGTCATGTGATTCCCCCTTTTGTGACCGTCTGACCATTAACAACAGAAATTTTGGGCTCAACTGGGGTCGTAAGTTGAGGACCGCCTGTAGCTAGGATGAAAACTGTATTGACATAGGAGCATTAATACTTATTTTTTCGTGGCTGCTACCTCATCGATAAAAGGAATTATTTTGATTTTTTTGACTCCCCCCCCCAAAGGTGAGATTATTTTTCCTCACATCTTTAGTTACAATTTATCTGGGCATCTAGCAGAAATGCCTCTAATTCTGCAAGCTTTCAAAAAGATATTCGTTCCTACAACACTGTCAGAAAGAAGTAAAGAAAAAGGAAATTTTATTTGGGAGGGAGAGAATTTCCCGGGAAATGTAGAGAAATTCTACATCTGCCTGTACATAAAATCAAATAAAAGATTTCCCAGAAGATCTTTACCAAATGATCTGGGGGCAGGAACCCACACCTGCCTTCATACAGGAAGTCCTCAATTTACGACCATCCCAGGGTCATGTGATCACCATTTGTGACCTTCCAGGACCGACTTCCAATGAGAAAAGTCAATGGGGGAAATGAAGTTGATGGGGAAAACCCGATTCGCTTAACAACTCTATGATTCATTTAACACCTGCACTGATTCACTTAACCACAGTGGCAAAAAGGTTGTAAAATGAAACACTGCTCCCCTTAACAGCTGCCTTGCTTGGCGACAGAAACATTGGGCTTGACTGTGGTTGTGGTCCCTGCACTCCTCGACTTACAATGGTTGCAACAGTTCATTTTGAAGTGACAACAACATGAAAAGAAGCAACCTACGACCGTTTTTCACAGTTAACGACTGTTGCGCCATCCCCAGGGTCATGGGATCAAAATTCAGAGGCTTGGCAACTGACTCAAATTTATGACGGCTGCAGCGTCCCATGGTCACATGATCCCCTTTGGCGACCTTCAGTCAAGCCAAGTCAGTGGGGAAGTTGGATTCACTTCACAACTGTGTGAATAGAATAGAATATGGAATAAATAGAATGGAATGGAATGGAATGGAATGGAATGGAATGGAATGGAATGGAATGGAAGAGAAGAGAAGAGAAGAGAAGAGAAGAGAAGGGAAGGGAAGGGAAGGGAAGGGAAGGGAAGAGAAGAGAAGAGAAGAGAAGAGAAGAGAAGAGAAGAGAAGAGAAGAGAAGAGAAGAGAAGAGAAGAGAATATGGAATAAATAGAATAGAATAGAATAGAATAGAATAGAATAGAATAGAATAGAAGAGAAGAGAATAGAAGAGAAGAGAAGAGAAGAGAAGAGAAGAGAAGAGAAGAGAAGAGAAGAGAAGAGAAGAGAATATGGAATAAATAGAATAGAATAGAATTACAGAATAGAATACAAAGAATAGTATGGAATGGAATGGAATGGAATGGAATGGAATAGAATAGAATAGAATAGAATAGAATAGAATAGAATA
Source organism: Vipera berus (assembly GCF_964194415.1). Classification (NCBI taxonomy): domain Eukaryota; kingdom Metazoa; phylum Chordata; class Lepidosauria; order Squamata; family Viperidae; genus Vipera; species Vipera berus. The sequence continues at coordinate 6,821,130 of NC_138202.1, forward strand.
GAATAGAATAGAATAGAATAGAATAGAATAGAATAGAATAGAATAGACCTGGAAGGGACCTTGGAGGTCTTCTAGTCCAGCCCCCTGCTCAAGCAGGAGAACCTAGACCATTTCAGACAAGTGACTGTCTAGTCCAGGGGTCTTCAAATTTGGCCCTTTTATGACTTGTGGACTTCAACTCCCAAAATTCCTCAGCCAGGCATGCCTGGGGCGTACCTGGCTGAGGAATTCTGGGAGTTGAAGTCCACAAGTCATAAAAGGGCCAAATTTGAAGACTCCTGGTCTAGTCCCTTCTTAAGAACCTCCAGTGATGAAGCACCCACAACTTCTGGAAGCAAGCTGTTCCACTGGTTAATTGTCCTCACTGTCAGGAAGTTTCTCCTTAATTCCAGGTTGCTTCTCTCTTTGATCAGTTTGCATCCATTGTTTCTCATCCTTCCCTCTGGTGCTTTGGTGAATAATTTGACCCCCTCCTCTTTGTGGCATCCCCTCAAATACTGGAATGCTGCTATCGTGTCTCCCCTATTTCTTCTTTTCTTTAGACTAGCCAAACCCAAGTCCTGCAGCCCTTCTTTGTATGTTTTAGTCTCCAGGCTTTTGATCATCTTAGTTGCTCTTCTCTGAACTTTTTCCGAACCCTCAACATCTTTTTTGCAGTATGGTGACCAAAATTGGCTGGAGTATTCCAGGTGTGGCCTCACTAGGGCTTTATAAAGTGTTACTAATACTTTGCATGACCTTGATTCTATGCCTCTGTTTATGCAACCCAGGATGGGGAACTCAAAGCAAATTTGGATGTTGTGAGATTGGTGGCTTTCCACCTGATCCTTGCTGGCTGTTTACCCTCCGCCATAGAGGCTCACTTCTCTCCAACCCAGACATAGAGCAGTTCAATGGTAAAGGTGCTGGATTAGGAGCAGGGAAGATCTGGGTTCAAATTCTGCTACTACCACAGAGCCACACAGAAGACTTTGGGCCAGTCTTTTCCTTTCAGTTCTAAAGATAGGGTGGTGTAACAGTAAAAGTGCTGAACTGGGAACGGGTTCAAGTTCTCCCTCGGTCACAGAAGCCAAGGGAAAGTTGGTGCATGAGAAACTGGGAAACTTGCGTTCTAGTCCTTCCTCGGGTTCGGAAACTCATTGGCTGATTTTGGGGCAGACCCTCCCTCCCAACCCAAAAGCCAATCAGGGGTAGTGGGAGAGGGACTGGACTAAAAATGGGGAGATCCAGGTTTTTCGTCCCTGCTCTGTCCCAGAAGCTCATTGGCTTGCCCTGGGCAAGTCCCACCTTCCTAGGCCAAGGGTCAATCAAGTATAAGGTAGAAAGGGCTGAATTAGGAAGTGTGAGATCTGGGTTATAGTCCTGCCTCAGATGCAGAAACTCATTGGCTGACGTTCCACCACTCCCTCCACCCTAGTCCAAGAGCCAATCAGGAGTAGAATTGAAGGGGCTGGATTAGGAGTGGGGAAACCCACGTTTTAGTGCCACCTCAGTTGCTGAAGCCCATTGGTTGACATTAGACCAGTCCCTTCCAGCCCATGAGCCAATCAGGTGTAGAAGGAGATGGTTTAAGAGTGGAGACACCTGAGTTCTAGTCCAACCTCAGGGCAGAAGCTCATTGGTGGACATTCAACCACTCCCTCCCTCCCTCCCGGCCCTAGAGCCAATCAGGCGTACAGTGGAAGGGGGTGGAATTAGGAATGGGGACACCCAAATCCCAGACCCGCCTCAGCTGCAGAAGCTCATTGGCTGACATTCCATCACTCTCTCCCTCGCTCCCAACCCAGGAGCCAATCAGGTTTAGAGTGCAACGGGCTGGGTTAGGAATGGGAAGATCCGAGTTCTAGTCCTCCCCACCTCCTCCAGGAGGCTCCGTAGACACTTTGCTCTTTGCAAATCTACCTCGCAAAGTTCTCCTGGCAAAAAATCGAAAGAAGGAAGATGATTAGAGGGCTCCGGAGGCCTGGAGGTAACCTGAGATAGGAATCTAACAAGCAATAAATCAGCGTGTTCCGGATAGGGGCAGTCAAGATCTAGTCAACTCAGAGGCAAGATCCGCGGCTCTTGAGCACTTTCGTGTCATCCACGACACCCTGATTTAAAGAAATGAAATGGGATAATAATAGAGCTTCTACGATGGAAGAAAAAACATCAATAATCCCCACTTAGGCTGATGACACGTCCCTGATAGCTGCAAACTCAAAGGGCCTGCAAGGCCTCATAGCGGTAGTCCTCAATTTACGGCCACAATAGACCCCCAAATTTCTGTTGCTAAGCAAAAAGAGATTAATTTATTTAAGTTTTTAACATTATTTTCACAAGTAACTCGAGATGGCGAATCCACACAGTATCGGAGCTACATTCCATTGGCTGCTGTCCAAGGTCCTGTAATAGAATTTAAAAGTAGAATTTAAATGAACTGCACGTACAGGAAGTCCTAAATTCACAAGCCTGACTGAGCCCAACGTTTTTGTCGCTAAACGAGACGGTTGTGAAGTGTTTTTTGCCCTGTTTTATAACCGTTCTTGGCACAGTTGTTAAATGAATCAACACATAAAACCCTAGTGAGACCACACCTGGAATACCGCAACCAATTTTGGCCCCCATACTACAAAAAAGATGTTGAGAGTTTGGAAAAAGTTCAGAGAAGAGCAACTAAGACGATCAAAGGCCTGGAGACCAAAACATACGAAGAACGGCTGCAGGACTTGGGTTTGGCTAGTCTAAAGAAAAGAAGAAATAGGGGAGACATGATAGCAGAGTTCCAATATCTGGGGGACTGCCACAAAGAAGATTATTATTCTCCAAAGCACCAGAGGGCAGGACAAAACACAATGGATGGGAACAGACCAAAGAGAGAAGCAACCCTGGAATTAAGGAGAAAGTTCCTGACAGTGAGGACAATTAGCCAGTGGAACTGCTTGCCACCAGAAGCCGTGGGCGCTCAATCACTCGAAATTTTTAAGAGGAGACTGGACAGTCACCTGTCCGAAATGGTCTAGGTTCTCCTGCTTGAGCAGGGGGCTGGACTAGAAGACCTCCAAGGTCCCTTGCAGATTCTAATTCTATTCTATTCTATTCTATTCTATTCTATTCTATTCTATTCTATTCTATTCTATTCTATTCTATTCTATTCTATTCTATTCTATTCTATTCTATTCTATTCTATTCTATTCTATTCTATTCCATTCCATTCCATTCCATTCCATACTATTCTTTGTATTCTATTCTGTAATTCTATTCTATTCTATTTATTCCATATTCTCTTCTCTTCTCTTCTCTTCTCTTCTCTTCTCTTCTCTTCTCTTCTCTTCTCTTCTCTTCTCTTCTCTTCTCTTGTATTCTATTCTATTCTATTCTATTCTATTCTATTCTATTCTATTCTATTCTATTCTATTCTATTCTATTCTATTCTATTCTATTCTATTCTATTCTATTCTATTCTATTCTATTCCATTCCATTCCATTCCATTCCATTCCATTCCATTCCATTCCATTCCATTCCATTCCATTCTATTTATTCCATATTCTATTCTATTCACACAGTTGTGAAGTGAATCCAACTTCCCCACTGACTTGGCTTGACTGAAGGTCGCCAAAGGGGATCATGTGACCATGGGACGCTGCAGCTGTCATAAATTTGAGTCAGTTGCCAAGCCTCTGAATTTTGATCAAGAGCCTTGGTGGAGCAGTGGGCTAATGCCTCCTTAAGTAACACCAGCTGCCTGCAATTAGTGCAGATTCGCATCCCACCAGGCTCAAGGTTGACTCAGCCTTCCATCCTTCCGAGGTAGGTAAAATGAGGACCCAGATTGTTGGGGGCAATTAAGCTGACTTTGTAATAATGCCGCTTGGGGGTGTGTGTGAAAGCCCTAATAAGCAGGCATATACATAGAATGAAGGCTACTGCTAAGCTTGTAAGCCGCCCTGAGTCTTCGGAGAAGGGCGGGATATAAATGGAATTAAAATAAAAAAATAAAAAATATTCTATTCTATTCTATTTATTCCATATTCTCTTCTCTTCTCTTCTCTTCTCTTCTCTTCTCTTCTCTTCTCTTCTCTTCTCTTCTCTTCTCTTCTCTTCTCTTCTCTTCTCTTCCCTTCCCTTCCCTTCCCTTCCCTTCCCTTCTCTTCTCTTCTCTTCCATTCCATTCCATTCCATTCCATTCCATTCCATTCCATTCCATTCTATTTATTCCATATTCTATTCTATTCACACAGTTGTGAAGTGAATCCAACTTCCCCACTGACTTGGCTTGACTGAAGGTCGCCAAAGGGGATCATGTGACCATGGGACGCTGCAGCTGTCATAAATTTGAGACAGTTGCCAAGCCTCTGAATTTTGATCCCATGACCCTGGGGATGGCGCAACAGTCGTTAACTGTGAAAAACGGTCGTAGGTTGCTTCTTTTCATGTCGTTGTCACTTCAAAATGAACTGTTGCAACCATTGTAAGTCGAGGAGTGCAGAGACCACAACTATTCCATTCCATTCTATTCTTTGCTTGTCTTCTCCGAGCGGCCAGACCAAAGTGGTTATTTCAATTTCCCAGAATGCCGCAGTGCAATAAGATAGACCAGGCGGATAGACCCTCCCCAGCTTTACTGCTGTTCTTGATGCTCCTAGCTAAAGCCCATCGGAGGTCAGGTTTTGTCCAGCCACCCCCTCCCCACCCACCCCACCATGTAACTAGGGCAAGAAAGCCAACCTGGATGCCAGGATCCCGGGAGACCTTGGCACAGCTTGACGTAGCCAGGATGAAACATCTGGCTGAGCCTCGTAGGCATCTGGCAGGGAGCGGAGTTCCAGATTGCGGGGTTTGACATTTGTGGATAAAAACGCTGCCCGTTGCCAAATCTTGTTGGGTCCGTCAGCCACGCTCCAACTCGGCTGCCCGCTGGCATTTGCAGAAACGCGTTGATGAAGGCCAAGCAAGAGATGCATCCCAGCTTGGATGTCTTCTTTATTTATCTATCTATTATTTAATTCCATTTGTACGGCTGCCCGCCGCAACAAGTGTCTCTCTGCGCGGCGAGCAGGATGAAAACAAAATGAAAAAAAAAACAAAAGAGCCAAAAAAAAAGCCAATACAATCCTTGCTTGCCTAAACAGAGGCATAGAATCAAAACCACGTGAAGTCTTAGTAAAAAGGTAAAGGTTCCCCCGCACATGCGTGCTAGTCGTTTCCGACTCTAGGGGCTGGTGCTCATCTCCGTTTCAAAGCCGAAGATCCAGCACTTGTCGGAGGACGTCTCCGTGGTCATGTGGCCAGCATGACTAGATGCCAAAGGCGCATGGAATGCTGTTACCTTCCCACCTTAGTGGTTCCTATTTTTCTACTTGCATTTTTATGTGCTTTCGAACTGCTAGGTTGGCAGAAGCTGGGACGAGTAACAGGCGCTCACTCTGTTACGCGGCACTCGGGATTCAACCCGCCAAACTGCCGACCTTCTGATCGACAAGCTCAGCATCCTAACCCACTAACCCTTCTAGACAAGCACAAATCGGCAAGCAAAAACTAGGCAATAAGCAGCGGGCAGACATCTCTCCGTAAGGGGTGCAAAGTCTCTGACCTTAACACAAAGAGGGAGGGAGGGAGGAAGAATGGAAAGAAGGACAGAAAGAAGGGATGGATGGGTGGAAGGAAGGGAGGGAGAGAGGAAGACGGGTGAATAGAAGGAAGAAAGGAAAGAAGGACAGAAGGAAGGAGTGGGTGGGTGGATGGATGGATGGATGGATGGATGGAAGAAAGGAAGGAAGGAAGGAAAGGAAGGGGGAAGGGGAGGGAAGGAAGGAAGGAAAAATAGAAAGAAGGGAAGAGGAAGGGAGTGAAGGGGGAAGGAGAGGGGAAAGGAAGCGCCTTTATAATTTCAGAAGGTTTTTAAAGGATTAGTCGCAAATCGAGGACTATCTGTAGCTATGTTGCAAGTTGTTCATTAATAAACTATCTAAAGGTAAAGGTTCCCCCGTACATGCGTGCTAGTTGTTTCCGACTCTAGGGGCTGGTGCTCATCTCCGTTTCAAAGCCGAAGATCCAGCGCTTGTCCAAGGACGTCTCCGTGGTCATGTGGCCGGCATGACTAGACGCCAAAGGCGCACGGAACGCTGTTACCTTCCCACCGGAGTGGTCCCTATTTTTCTACTTGCATTTTGACGTGCTTTCGAACTGCTAGGTTGGCAGAAGCTGGGTCGAGTAACAGGTGCTCGCTCTGTTACGCGGCACTCGGGATTCGACCCGCCAAACTGCCGACCTTCTGATCGACAAGCTCAGCGTCCTAACTCACTGAGCCACCGCGTCCCCAAAGTCTTAGTAGTGCTTCATAAAACCTTAGTAAGGCCACACCTGGAATCCTGCATCCAGTTTTGGTCACCACATTGCAAAGAAGATGTTGAGACTTTGGAAAAAGTGCAAAGAAGAGAAACTTAGATGATGAAAGGCCTGGGGACAAAAACACATGAAGAACAGTTGCAGGACTTGGGTATGTCCAGTCCAGAGAAAAGAAGGACTGGCATTCCAGTTTTGAGAAGCTGCCACAAAGAAGATGGGGTCAAATTATTTTCCTGAAAAGCACCAGAGAAGAAAAAATGGATGGAAACTAACCGAGGAGAGAAGCAACCTGGAATTAAGGAGAAAGTTCCTGACAGTGAGGACAATTAACCAGTGGAACTGCTTGCCTCCAGAAGTTGTGGATGCTCCATCACCTGGAGGCCTTTAAGAAGAGACTAGACAACCACTTGTCTCAAATTGTATATGTTGCTTCTCTCTTTGGTTAGTTTCCATCCGTTGCTTCTTGTCTTGCCTTCAGGTGCTTTGGAGAACAGCTTGACTCCCTCTTCTTTGGGGCAGCCCCTGAGATACTGGAAGACTGCTATCCTGTCACCACTCGTCCTTCTCTTCATTAAACTACTAACTAAAGGTAAAGGTAAAGGTTCCCCCGCACATGCGTGCTAGTCGTTTCCAACTCTAGGGGCCGGTGCTCATCTCCGTTTCAAAGCCGAAGAGCCAGCGCTTGTCTGAGGACATCTCCGTGGTCATGTGGCCGGCATGACTAGACACCAAAGGCGCACGGAACGCTGTTACCTTCCCACCGTAGTGGTCCCTATTTTTCTACTTGCATTTTTATGTGCTTTCGAACTGCTAGGTTGGCAGAAGCTGGGACGAGTAACAGGCGCTCACTCTGTTACACGGCACTCGGGATTCGACCCGCCGAACTGCCGATCTTTTGATCGACAAGCTCAGCATCCTAACCCACTGAGCCACCGTGTCCCTAAACTACTAACTAGACATACCCAATTCCAGCAACTGTTCCTTATGTGTTTTAACCTCCAGTCCCCTGATCATCTTTGTTGCTCTTCTCTGCACCCTTTCTAGAGTCTCAACATCTTTTTTACATCGTGGATGTAAAAACTGGATGCCGGATTCCAAGTGTGGCCTTACCAAGGCATTGTAAAGTGGTATTAGTACTTCACGTGATCTTGGATTCTGTCCCTCTGTCAATGCAGCCCAGCACTGTGTTGGCTTTTTTGGCAGCTGCAGCACACGGCTGGCTCATGTTTAAGGGATTGTCCACTAGGGCTCCGAGATCCCTCTCACAGTTGCTACTGTTGAGCAAGGTACCACCTATACAATACCTGTGCACTTGGTTTTTCTTGCCTAAATGTAGAACCTTACTTTTTTTTCACCATTTGAATTTCATTTATGACGGTCACAGTCCTGGGGTCACATGATCCCCTTTTGTGACCTTCTGACCCGCAAAATCAAAAGAGGAAGCCAGAGTCACTTAACAACCGTGTTCCTAACTTAACAACAACTTAACACAGGGGTCTTCAAACGCGGCCCTTTTGTGACTCATGGACTTCAACCCCCAGAATTCTTCAGCCAAGTATGCTGGCTGAGGAATTCTGGGAGTTGAAGTCCATGAGTCACAAAAGGGCCACGTTTGAAGACCCCTGGCTTCACAACAGTGGCAAGAAAGATAGAAAAATGGGGCAAAACCCCCTTAACAACTGTCTCACTTAGCCACAGAAATCAATTGTGGTCGTACGTCGAGGATTACCTGTAGTTGGCAACCTAACTTTTCAGCGATAGTAAATATCGACACGCAAGTCAAACAAGGTAGACATTTTTTCCTTATTCGTTACCTCACGATTTTTGTTTTGCTCAGTTATGATTTTTCTTTCTTTCTTTCTTTGTTTTCCTTTTTTTTAAAATAAAATAAAATTGTCTGGCACTCAGGCTTGCAGTTTTGTCTCATCCCTGCCACCACGGACAATTCTGGCTGCGTTGCCGTTTATTACGCTGAGCTGAAACGTCGCCGGCTGGCATTTGAAAGCGCTTGTCTTCCTCTGCCCTCCTCGACCTTTTTTCCTCACGTGCCATGTCTTTTTTCAATTGCTCGCTGGAGGTGACGGCACCAAACGCCTCTTCTTCGCCCTGGGGCGGCTTCTTGACAAAAGATCCTCCAGAGAAAAGAGATCCTTATTGCTTAAAGTGGTCCAATTTCAAGAAGTTTGGAAGTATTTCAAAAACGTTTCGGGGCTGGCGTCTCAGGAAACCCAGCTGCCTGCGCAGTGCCATCAGCCCTGTGGGGTGCTTCACACTCTCTCTACAACTAGCGGGGCGTGTGAGTGTGTCAAGGAACGGCAATGGGTGTATGTTTGCGTACACAATTTCCTCAATGGGTTTGAATGTCTGTCTTCAAAATTACATGAGACTGCATGAACAAAAGAGGCCAAAACTTGTTGGAAGATAATCAAAGAGGAACAAAATTCTCCCCGTTCAGCAAACGAGATGTGGCTTCTGCTACATACAGATCAAATCTTTCCCGCCCAGAAAGAGAATTCAGAGTGGAAAACCCCGTGGGAAGGGAGCAAAGGACAGGCAATCCTCGGCTTATGTTAACAATTTGTTTAGTGACCGTTCGAATTTGCAACGGCGCTGACCTTTTTTCCACACTTACAACCTTTGCAGCATCCCCATGGTGGCGTGATCAAAATTCAGACGCTTGGCAAAGGGCTCATATTTATTACTTCCTGCCTGAACAGGGGGTTGGACTAGATGAACTCTGAGGTCCCTTCCAACATCATCGTCAAATGGAATTAAAATGGAATTAAATGGAACAGAATTAAATGGAATTAAAATAAAATAAAAAATAAAAAAATAAATCTTCATTAATATTATTGTTATTATTATTATTATTATTATTGTTGTTGTTGTTATTGTTGTTGTTGTAGTAGTAGTTGTTGTTGTTGTTGTTGTTGTTGTTGTTATTATTATTATTATTATTATTATTATTATTATTATTATTATTATTATTATTATTATTATTATGGCTGAAGACAATCCCACTCCCTCTTAACTTTGCAGTTGCTCCTTTCAACTTTGTTTTAATCTGGTTTTAGGTTTTTTTTTATCCCCACATTTCCCTTTATTTCTCTGTATCCTACTACCCGTGTTTTCCCCCAAATAAGACAGGGTCTTATATTAAATTTTGCTCCAAAAGACGCATTACGGCTTACTTTCTAGTCAGGGCTTATATTTGGGGAAATACGGTCCTAAATGTGTCTGTCTGGCGGACAATCTTAACTGGGGCTTATTTTGGGGGCGGGGTTAATATTACGAGCATCCTGAAAAAAATCATGCTGGGGCTCATTTTCCGGTTGGATCTTACTTTGGGGAAAACACGGTACCTTTATTATGTTTGCAAATAATTGAAGGCAGCAAATATATCTGACACATCTTCCTCTTTGTATTTTCCTCACAAGATGGACTGCACTGAGAGAGACTGATTGACCCAAAGTCACCCAGATGGCTTTCATGCCAAAGGTGAGACTAGAACTCACTGTCTCCTGTGATTGGCCTAAAGTCATCCGGTCACATTTCATGCCTAAGCCAAGACTAGAACTCACGGTCTCCTAATTTGCCCAAAGTCATCCAGTTGGCTTTCATGCCTAAGGTGGCACTAGAATTCATTGTTTTCTGGTGATTACTCCAAAGTCACCCAGCCAGATTTCCTGACTAAGGTGCCACTAGAACTCACAGTCTCCTGGTGATTGGCCCAACGTCACCCAGCCAGCTTTCATGCTTAAGGCAGGACTAGAACACCATCTCCTGGTGATTGACCCAATCTCGCCCAGTTGGCTTTTATGCCTAAGGCAAGACTAGAACTCACCGTCTCCTGGTGATTGGCCCAAAGTCACCCAGTTGGCTTTCCTGCCTAAGCTGCCACTAGAACTCACCGTCTCCTGGTGATTGGCCCAACATCACCCACTTAGCTTTTATGACTAAGGCAGGACTAGAACTCACCATCTCCTGGTGATTGGCCCAAAGTCACCCAGTTGGCTTTCCTGCCTAAGGTGCCACTAGAACTCACCGTCTCCTGGTGATTGGCCCAACATCACCCAGTTGGCTTTCCTGCCTAAGGTGCCACTAGAACTCACAGTCTCCTGGTGATTGGCCCAACATCACCCACTTAGCTTTTATGACTAAGGCAGGACTAGAACTCACCATCTCCTGGTGATTGGCCCAAAGTCACCCAGCTGGCTTTTATGCCTAAGGCAGGACTAGAACTCATTGTCTCCTGGTGATTGGAGCAACGTCACCCAGCCGGCTTTCCTGCCTAAGGCAGGACTAGAACTCACTGTCTCCTGGTGCCTTATCCATTAAACCAAACCAACTCTGTATAACTATATCATGTTACTCTTTTCTCTCTAAACCGTCCAGTAGGCGGTATAGAAATTTGGTGAAGAAATAAATAAATCAGCCTCACCTAGAGCCGCTCGCCATGATTAGCATGCAAAGGCAGTCCCTGACAGTGAGCACCAGTAGCATCCTCAGGATAAAATGATGGATAATTAAACCCTAAGATGATCAGCGAATATAAAAGCCCAGGCTTAGGTCAGGCTGGGTCAAAATCCCCTACCGTCTTCTAGCTTCAGCTTCGCCATTTATATGAGCATCAGATCAAGCCCGAAAACAATGGGCTTCTGTATAATTAAGACCTCCGCCAAAGAGATTAAGAAGAAAAAGGGGAAAAACGAGGACCTCAAACCCAGTTGGGGAAAAAAAAGTGATTTAAAATGTGCATTAAAATAAGAGAGCGTTCAACCGGGTCCCCAATGCAAACGGCGTGAAGATTAAATAGCTAGAATTTGGGCACTGTTACCAGGAAGTCTGTATTTTTTTCCCCTTTCTGTTGGGGATATTAGGGGGAGGGGGAAAAAAAGTTCTTTTAGCGTGAAAATCAAAGCAGAACACGACTTTTTCATATCGGCGGTCTTTGCGGTCTCTTTTGCTGAAGCTAGCCGAGTACAAGAATTCAATTGGATTCCCTTTTATTTATTTAGAGTTGCCAAAATTTCACACAATACACCAGACAGGCGAGCCTGGGCTTTTTATGTGCTTTTAAAAGGCTCCTGCTTTTGTGGTCATGAAACACCCTGTGAAATTTTGGCCTGTGGCTACAAAGAGATGAAACCCAAGCTACAAAAAATAAAGAAAAATAAAAAAGGAGGATCTGTTCGGCAGCTGTGGGGAGCCGTGAGCAACTTGTGTTGGGGTGATCAGGACAGAAATAAATTAGATAGATAGATAGATAGATAGATAGATAGATAGATAGATAGATAGATAGATAGATAGATAGCCTAGTGCAGGGGTAGGCAACCTTGGCTCTTTTGTGACTCGTGGACTTCAACTCCCAGAATTCCTGAGCCAGCACGGCTCAGCTTGGAAACCCCTCCCTTTTCCCTCAGCCTGGCTGGCTCAGGAATTCTGGGAGTTGAAGTCCACCAGTCATAAAGCGGCCTAGGCCTAGGCCAGGGGTAGGCAACCTTGGCTCTTTTGTGACTTGTGGACTTCAACTCCCAGAATTCCTGAGCCAGGCTGGCTCAGCTTGGAAACCTCTCCCTTTCCCCTCAGCATGGCTGGCTCAGGAATTCTGGGAGTTGAAGTCCACGAGTCACAAAAGAGCCAAGGTTGCCTACCCTTGGCCTAGTGGTTAAAGCACCAAGCTAGAAACCAGGTTAGAAGGGATCCCGCTTAGCTGGGAAAAGGTCTCGTGCAGACTCCCATTTCTGACGGTTTGCCGTGTCCCGGGGTCACGTGATCCCCTTTTGCGATCTTCTGACTAGCAAAGTCGATAGGGGAGGCCCGATATTCACTTAAAAACCGTGTGACTAACTTTACGACTGTAGCGTTTCCCTTAGCAACGGTGGTAAGAAAGGTGGTTCAAATGGGGCAAAACTCACTCAACTGCTCCCTTCGCTTAGCCCAGGGGTAGGCAACCTCGGCTCTTTTATGACACATGGACTTCAACTCCCAGAATTCCTGAGTCAGCTTGGCTGGCTCAGGAATTCTGGGAGTTGAAGTCCATGAGTCATAAAAGAGCCGAGATTGCCTACCCCTGGCTTAGCCAGAGAAATGTTGGGCTCCAGTCGAGGAAGGCCTGTAATTGAGGCCATCGTAAGCTGAGGTCTGCGGTCGTAAGTTTGAGGACGGCCTGTAACTGAGAAACGCTCAGGGAGCCAGTCCAAATGAAGCTGTCTAACAACCACAGTGGCAATCTTTCCCTGAATCAAACTCATCAACTTGAAAACACAGCTCTGGATATTAAATAAAGTCCCCTGATTAATTGCTGTCAGGAGATTTCTCCTTGGTTCTAGGTTGCTTCTCTCTTTGATTAGTTTCCATCCGTTGCTTTTCCCATCCATTTATTGCACCTGCTTGGAATTAGATAAGGATCCACTGAATTCAAGGCAAGAGGAAGGGGGGAGGGGGGGTTTGGACAAATAACAAAACTCCCAAATAAATCCCCAAATGTATTGTAAAATTCCCAAATCCATAAAGAATATTGAAATAAAAACTCAAAGGTCTAAATCAGGGGTCTTCAAACTTGGCCCTTTTATGACTTATGGACTTCAACTCCCAGAATTCCTCAGCCAGGCAGGCTGGCTGAGGAATTCTGGGAGTTGAAGTCCACAAGTCATGAAGGGGCCATAGTTCCCCCATGCTGGCTGAGGAATTCTGGGAGTTGAAGTCCACAAGTCATGAAGGGGCCATAGTTCCCCCATGCTGGCTGAGGAATTCTGGGAGTTGAAGTCCACAGGTCATAAAAGGGCCAAGTTTGAAGACCCCTGGTCTAAATTAAACCTGAGAAAGGAAATCCCATGAAAATAGTCCTTGACTTACAACAGTTCATTTAGTGACTGTTCAAAGTTACAAAGCCACTAGAAAAAGGGACTTAGGGCCGTTTTTCACATTTACGACCGTCGCAGCATCTCCGCCATCGTGTGATCGAAATTCAGACGCTTGGCAACTGACTCCTATTTATGACGGTTGCAGTGACTTGGGGGGAGGGGTATGTGTCATGTGATCCTCCTTTCCGTGTCCTTCTGATGAGCAAAGTCAGTGGAAACTTTGGGCTCCCGTCGAGGTATGGCCTGTAATTGAGGCCGTCGTAAGTTGAGGACTGCGGTCGTAAGTTCGAGGACGGCCCCCGTCACTGAGAAACGCTCAGGGAACCAGTCCAAACGAAACTGTCTAACCGCCACAGTCACAACCCTTCCCTGAATCAAACTTGGAAATAACAGCTTTGGATATTAAATAAAGTCCCTGGGGGATGGAGGCTGACTGGATAAATGATATTCCAGGGTGTGTGTGTGTGTGTGTGTGTGTGTGTGTGCTTTTTTTTTAATGAATGACAAATGCGTGGCTATCACACAACCATATGGGCAAAATTCCTCCTTCATTTTTCCCCCTCCTAATTCCCCCCCCCCACTTCGGCAAGTATTTGGCTGGGTGTATTAATCACATCCGTTTTGAAATGACAGGCCTCATTTTGAGTGAAGGAGATATATAGGCCCTCAGTGGAGCAGGCGAGATCGATATATTTCCTGAGCAACGATTTGAGAGCCATTTGGCCCCGTCTTCCCCTGGGATGGTGTGTGTTGACTTCTCCAGACCTGGAGTGTCCTGCAGGTTTTCCATTCTGGATCAGCCCTTGACGGACTGACCGACGACGTGTCTATGGAGATTCACCGTCATCCAAAGTCATGGCTGTCCCCGAGGTGCTTTTTCAAAAAAAAAAAAAAGCAACCGGATTTTGTTTCTTCCTTGCAGATATTTCGCTTCTCATCCAAGAAGCTCCTTCAGTTCTGACTGAAATCTGGCTGACAAGGCATCGTTTCATTCACTGGCACTCCAGGGTTGTAATAACAGAATAACAGAGTTGGGAGGGACCTTGGAGGTCATCTAGTCCAACCCCTTGCTCAGGCAGGAAACCCTATAACAGTGATGGCGAACCTTTTAGAGACCGAGTGCCCAAACTGCAACCCAAAACCCACTTATGTATCGTGGGATGCCGGGTTGGCATGGCCCACTGGGTGGGTGTGGCCCATTGGATGGGCGTGGTTGCAGTGGTAATGGCAGACTGGGTGGGACTAAAGAGTTCAATCAATCAGTTCCAACTTTGAGAGATCTTTTTTTTCCCCACAAGAAGTTGAAATTGATTGATTGATTGAAACTCTTTTTTTTGCACATGGCGTCGGAGGCCTAAAGTGAAAAGGTTTTATAAAACCCAGCTGAAGGCCTAGGACTGAGGTGACGGCACGCGTGCCCACAGAGAGGGCTCTGCGTGCCACCTGTGGCGCGCGTGCCAAAGGTTCGCCACCACAGCCCTATAACCTTTCCAACAAATGGCTGCCCAATCTCTTCTTAAAAACCTCGAGTGATGGAGCACCCACAGCTTCTGGAAGCAAGTCGTTCCACTGATAAATTGTTCTGTCAGGAAATTTTATCATCATCATCATCTAATTATAATTATAATTATTACAATAGTAAAGTTGGAAGGGACCTCGGAGGTCATCTAGTCCAACCCCCTGCTCAGGCAGGAAAACCAATGTCATTTCAGACAAATGGCTGTCCAGTCTCTTCTTAAAAACTTCCAGTGTTGGAGCATTCACAGCTTCTGGAGGCAGGTTGTTCCACTGGTTAATTGTTCTGACTGTCAGGAAGTTTCTCCTTAGTTCCAGGTTGCTTCTCTCCTTGATTTATCCGCTGCTTCTTGTCCTGCCCTCAGGTGCTTTGGAGAATCTATCCAGTCTTATTTCAGGGGATCAGGAAGATCCGGGGGTGCTATCAAGGGACTGGGAGCCCCCTTCTTTTCCTTGCCTCTTTTCTTCCCCAAGTGGTGATCTTTCTCTGACAGCGGGCGAGTGCATGAAACTCAATCACATATTGTCCGTTCAGTGGCTGCCATGGCAACCCATCCAGAAATTGGTGGCAACGACAGGGAGAAAGAAACTTGGCATGCTGCTCGGATAAAGACAGGAAGGGAAAGAGATCAAGAAATAAAAATAAAATAAAAATAATAGAACAACAGAATCACAGAGTTGTGGAAGGGACCCTGGAGGTCATCTAGTCCAACCCCCTGCTCAGGCAGGAAACCCTGTACCATTTCAGACAAACGGCTGTCCAGTCTCTTCTTAAAAACTTCCAGTGTTGGAGCATTCACCACTTAATTGGTTAATTGTTCTGACTGTCAGGAAGTTTCTCCTTAGTTCTAGGTTGCTTCTCTCTTTGCTTAGTTTCCATCCATTGCTTCTTGTCCTGCCTTCAGCTGCTTTGGAGAACAGCTTGACTCCCTCTCCTTTGGGGCAGCCCCTGAGATACTGGAGCACTGCTATCATGTCCCCCCTCGTCCTTCTCTTCATTAAACCAGACATACCCAATTCCTGCAACCCATTTATTCCAAGTGTGGCCTTACCAAGGCATTATAAAGTGGTATTAACACTTCGCACGATCTTGGTTCTATCCCTCTGATAAATAAAATAATAAAATAAAATAAATAAAATACCTTCCCATTCAATTTTGTTTCCCGGGTCTTCTGCGGCAGTTCTCGTACCCAATGGCTTCACCCTAAGCCTGGGAATATTGGTGCAAAAAGTTAGACCAAAACTTCAGTTACGTTTTTTTAAAAAAATTATTTGTGGGGAGCTTTGGGGCAGATGCAGTGGCGGGATTCAGCCGCTTCGCACCACTTCGGCAGAACCGGTAGCTAATTTTTTTTTGTTGCCCAGGCCCAGAATGGACTTCCGGAAGCGGCATCCCCCACAGAGAACCGGCAGTTCACCTATTTGAATCCCACCACTGGGCAGATGGCGGCAGCCTCTGCAACAGGAAGCATCATAATTTCTTTTTTTTTCCTAAGGAATTAGCTACCTTGGATCAGCTTATCTATGATTTGTTTGCCATGTAATTGTTTTCTGTACTTTTGCCAACATCTAAAATTCTAGGTGGGACATAGCTAAAGGGGCTGATCTGCCTCTACGATTTTTAAAACTTGGTTGTATTATTCAGTCTTTTAGCTTTATCTTTGTATTAGGAAAAACAGCCACGCTGCCTCCTCAACAGGGAGAAAGCGACTGTGTTTAACAAATGTGAACCCAACTTTTCCCTTCAAACTGTACCAAATTACCAATAAAACTTGTGTTGTGTGGCCTTTAAAAAAAAAGGAAGCATCATAATTTCCAGGCGTGGCATCCCAGGTACGTTACACACCCAAAAGGGGTGGAGCTTGGATCATCATCATCATCAAAAAAGCCAACACAGTGCTAGGCGGCATGAACAGAGGGATAGAATCAAGATCACGTGAAGCGTTAATACCACTTTACAAGGCCTTGGTAAGGCCACACCTGGAATACTGCATCCAGTTTTGGTCACCACGATGTAAAAAAGATGTTGAGACTCTAGAAAGAGTGCAGAGAAGAGCAATGGAGATGTTTAGGGGGGTGGAGGATAAAACATATAAGGAACGGTTGCTGGAATTGGGTGTGTCTAGTTTAATGTAGAGAAGGATGAGGGGTGACAGGATAGCAGTCTTCCAGTATCTCAGGGGCTGCCCCAAAGAAGTGGGAGTCAAGCTATTCTCCAAAGTGCCTGAAGGCAGGAGAAGAAGCAACGGATGGAAATTAGTCAAGGAGAGAAGCAACCTAGAACTAAGGAGAAACTTCCTGACAGTTAGAACAATCAACCAGTGGAACAACCTGCCTCCAGAAGCGGTGAATGCTCCAACACTGAAAGTTTTTAAGAAGAGACTGGACAGCCATTTGTCTGAAATGGTATAGGGTTTCCTGCCTTAGCAGGGGGTTGGACTAGATGACCTCCAAGGTCCCTTCCAACTTCTTATTTTGTTGTTGTTGTTAGTTGCGAAGTCGTGTCCGACCCATCGCGACCCTATGGACAACGTTCCTCCAGGCCTTCCTGTCCTCTACCATCTTCTGGAGTCCATTTAGGCTCACGCCTACTGCTTCAGTGACTCCATCCAGCCACCTCATTCTCTGTCGTCCCCTTCTTCTAGTGCCCTCAATCTTTCCCAGCATTAGGCTCTTCTCCAGTGAGTCCTTCCTTCTCATTAGGTGGCCAAAATATTTGAGTTTTAGCTTCAGGATCTGGCCTTCTAAAGAGCAGTCAGGGTTGATCTCCTCTAGGACTGACCGGTTTGATCGCCTTGCAGTCCAAGGGACTCGCAGGAGTCTTCTCCAGCACCATAGTTCAAAGGCTTCAATTCTTTGGCGCTCAGCCTTTCTTATGGTCCAACTTTCACTGCCATACATTGCAACTGGGAAGACCATAGCCTTGACTATACGCACTTTTGTTGACAGGGTGATATCTCTGCTTTTTAGTGTGCTGTCTAGATTTGCCATGGCTTTCCTCCCAAGGAGCAAGCGTCTTTTAATTTCTTGGCTACAGTCCCCATCTGCAGTGATCTTGGAGCCCAGGAAAATAAAATCTGTCACTACCTCCATTTCTTCCCCATCTATTTGCCAGGAATTGAGAGGGCCAGATGCCATGATCTTGGTTTTCTTAATGTTTAGTTTCAACCCAAGTTTTGCACTCTCCTTCTTCACTCGCAACAAGAGGCTCTTTAGTTCCTCTTCACTTTCTGCCATTAGAGTGGTATCATCTGCATATCTTAGATTGTTGATGTTTCTTCCGGCAATCTTAATTCCAACTTTTGATTCATCTAGCCCTGCCTTTCTCATGATGTGCTCTGCATATAAATTAAATAGGCAAGGCAACAGTATACAGCCTTGCCGCACTCCTTTCCCAATTTTGAACCAATCAGTGGTTCCGTGTCCAGTTCTCACTGTTGCTTCTTGGCCCGCATATAGGTTTCTCAAGAGACAAATAAGATGGTCTGGTACGCCCATCTCTTTAAGGACTTGCCACAGTTTGTTATGATCCACACAATCAAAGGCTTTAGCATAGTCAATAAAGCAGAAGTAGATGTTTTTCTGGAACTCTCTAGCTTTCTCCATGATCCAGCGTATGTTAGCAATTTGATCTCTAGTTCCTCTGCCTCTTCGAAATCCTGCCTGTACTTCTGGTAGTTCTCGATCCACATACTGCTGGAGTCTAGCTTGTAGGATTTTAAGCATAACTTTACTAGCGTGAGAAATGAGTGCAATGGTGCGATAGTTTGAACATTCTTTGGCACTGCCTTTCTTTGGAATTGGAATGTAAACTGATCTTTTCCAATCCTGTGGCCACTGTTGAGTTTTCCAAATTTGCTGGCAAATTGAGTGTAGCACTTTTACTGCATCGTCTTTTAAGATTTTGAATAGCTCAGCTGGAATACTGTCACCTCCACTAGCTTTGTTGTTGCTCAGCTTTTCTAAGGCCCACTTCACTTCACATTCTAGGATGTCTGGCTCGAGGTCAGTGACCACCTCATTGTGATTATCAGGGATGTTAAGCTCATTCTTGTATAGTTCTTCTGTGTAATTTTGCCACCTCTTCTTAATCTCTTCTGCCTCTGTTAGGTCCCTGCCATTTTGGTCCTTTATCATGCCCATTTTTGCATGAAACGTTCCTTTCATCTCTCCAATTTTCTTGAAAAGATCTCTGGTCCTCCCTATTCTATTGTTTTCTTCTATTTCTTTGCATTGTTCATTTAAGAAGGCATTCTTATCTCTTCTAGCTATTCTTTGGAATTCTGCATTTAATTGGGCATATCTTTCTTTTTCTCCCTTGCCTTTCGCTTCCCTCCTTTCCTCAGCTATTTGCAAAGCTTCCTCAGACAGCCATTTTGCTTTCTTGCAATTCTTTTTCTTTGGGATGGTTTTGGTTGCTACCTGTTGTACAATGTTGCGAACCTCTGTCCATAGTTCTTCAGGCACTCTGTCTATCAGATCTAATTCCTTAAATCTATTTGTCACCTCTACTGTATATTGAACAGGGATATGATTTAATTCATACCTGACTGGCCTAGCGCTTTTCCCTACTTTCTTTAATTTAAGCCTAAACTTTGCAACAAGAAGCTCATGGTCTGAGCCACAGTCAGCTCCTGGTCTTGTTTTTACTGACTGTATAGAGCTTCTCCATCTTTGGCTGCAGAGCATATAGTCAATCAGATTTCTGTGTTGACCGTCTGGTGATGTCCATGTGTAAAGCCGTCTCTTGGGTTGTTGGAAAAGAGTGTTTGCTATGACCATCGTATTCTCTTGACAAAATTCTATCAACCTGTGCCCTGCTTCATTTTGTACTCCAAGGCCAAACTTGCCTGTTATTCCGGTTATCTTTTGGCTTCCTACTTTAGCATTCCAATCCCCCATGATGATAAGAACATCATTTTTTGGTGTTAGTTCTATAAGGTGCTGTAGGGCTTCATAGAACCGGTTAATTTCATCCTCTTCAGCACCGGTGGTTGGGGCATAGACTTGGACTACTGTGATATTGAATGGTTTGCCTTGGA
Source organism: Vipera berus (assembly GCF_964194415.1). NCBI lineage: Eukaryota > Metazoa > Chordata > Lepidosauria > Squamata > Viperidae > Vipera > Vipera berus. Next base: position 6,840,881 of record NC_138202.1, read on the forward strand.
TTCGAACTGAGATCATTCTGTCATTTTGAGGATTGTATCCCAGTATTGCTTTTCCTACTCTTTTATTGACTATGAAGGCTACTCCATTTCTTCTGAGGGATTCTTGCCCGCAGTAGTATACCTGATGGTCATCTGAATTAAATTCACCCATTCCTGTCCATTTTAGTTCGCTGATACCTAAGATGTCGATGTTTAGTCTTGTCATCTCTTGTTTGACCACGTCCAGCTTTCCTTGATTCATGGATCTTACATTCCAGGTTCCTATGGAGAAAAAATCTTTACAGCATCGGACTTTCCTTTCACCACCAGACACATCCACAGCTGAGCGTCCTTTCGGCTTTGGCCCAGTCGCTTCATTCTTTCTGGCGCTACTAGTACTAGCCCTCTGCTCTTCCCCAGTAGCATATTGGACGCCTTCCGACCTGAGGGGCTCATCTTCCAGCGTCATATCTTTTTGCCTTTTGGAACTGTCCATAGGGTTTTCATGGCAAAGATACTGGAGTGGGTTGCCATTTCCTTCTCCAGTGGATCACGTTTTGTCAGAACTCTCTGCTATGACCTGTCCGTCTTGGGTGGCCCTGCACGGCATAGCTCATAGCTTCATTGAATTACGCAAGCCCCTTCGCCACGACAAGGCAGTAATCCATGAAGGAGAACTTCTTCTTCTTCTTCTTCTATTATTATTATTATTATTATTATTATTATTATTATTATTATTATTATTATTATTATTATTATTATTATTATTATTTAGAAAGGGCTGAATTAGGAAGTGTGAGACTGGACAACCATTTGTCTGAAATGGTATAGGGTTTCCTGCCTGAGCAGGGGGTTAGACTAGATGACCTCCAAGGTCCCTCATCATCATCATCATCATCACACAGTCAGCCAGATGTTCAGTCTGGATTTGGCATTTTTGTCTACCTGTCGAGTCCTTACCAAGGACCTGGGATAGGCAGATGTGGATGTTTGATGATATTACAGATGTCGTCGCAGGATGGAAGCAGTTCCTAGCAAGGCCGCCTTTTGCAATTAATGGCGAATTATTATTATTATTATTATTATTATTATTATTATTATTATTATTATTATTATTATTATTATTATTATTATTATTATTATTATTATTATTATTATTATTATTATTATTATTATTTAGAAGAGGGAACTGACATTCTCCAAAGCACCTGAAGGCAGGACAAGAAACAATGGATGGAGGGAAGGAGAGCAGCAACCTAGAACTAAGGTGGAATTTCCTGACAGTGAGGACAATTAACCAGTGGAACTACCTGCCTCCAGAAGTGGTGAATGCTCCAACACTGGAGGTTTTTAAGAAGAGACTGGACAGCCATTTGTTTGAAATAGTACGGGGTCTCCTGCTCCACCAGTGGGTTGGAACAGAAGATCTCTTCCAACATTATTATTCTGTGTTTTATGTCTTCCATTGAAAAGCTCTTCTGGTAACAGAGCTGAGAATCGCGATGTTTGCTTCCCATTCGGGTGATTAGTTCAAGGTTCTGGTCCTCACCATTTGTGTTTGTTTCTTGGATGTGTGAAGTAAGAAAGGCATCCTTGAAGTCATCAAACCCAATTCCCTGCTCTGGAGAGGAATCCAGAGCAGAGCAACTTCAATTTCTCCATCTTGGCAACTTGAAGATAGCTCGACTTCGACTCCTGGAATTCCCAAGTCAACTTGTGGTTTCACTCAGCAACCGCTTCACTTAACAACCAAGTTGCCAGCTCCAATTATGGTCATTAAAGGAAGATAATCTGTATGCCCGGGAGACTCTTGATCGGGTTTTCTCAGGCGTTTTTAAACCACCATTCCCCAAAATGCCAGCTAGCATTCCGAGCGTTGAAAAATGGAGAGCCGTGGTAGAGATTTCAGGAGGAGAAGATCTCCAGAGTGATTATGCTCAACATTAGTTCTGCTAATAGATCATTTTTCCTCTCCATCTTCATTAATATGGTTTATATTTATTATGCTTTGCGTTATCTTAGATTCTACTGAATAGCAAAATGGCAGCTGCATTAGCAGGCTGGGTCAAGAATACACGTAGCCCTCGAGTTACGACCAAAATTTAGCCCAAAATTTTTGTTGTGATTCAGGGTCAGCCTGTGGGTTCGGCAGTTGGGTCGGACGACTCAGAGGAGGAGGAGGGGGGTGTTGAAGAGCTTGCTGATCATGGCCTTGAGGCTCTGCAGAGCCCTCAGCCAGGCCCCTCCCACCTGGTCACGACGGAGACCCAGCTGTGTGAGCCTGACAGCGTGGATGAAGATGACCCACAGCTGGCCCTGTTCAAAGACGCCCGACGCAGGAGGCAGTCAATCAGGAGTAAACAGAGGAAGGCAATGGGGCACCTCGGAAGGAGGCAGAGAGAAGCCACGCCCTGAACTGTATAAAAGGGGAATGCGTGGGAGGGCTGGTTTGCTGAAGGCAACCGCTTGGATAGTTCCTGTTTCATAGCTCCTGTTTCATGGTTGGTGTCTTGTCTTGCTCTGTTTTATGTTAATAAATTTGGCAGGCTTTATTCCAGCCTCTTGCCGTTTGTAAAGGGGTTGTCCCTGCTTTTGCTGCAGGGCCGGTAGCAGGCTGGTACAGAACAATTTCCATTACTAAACCAGATAGTTGTTAAGTGAGTTTTGCCCCATTTTACCCCCTTTCTTACCACAGTTGTTAAGTGAATTGCTGCCCTTGTTTAAGTTAGTAATGCAGTTGCTAAGGGAATCCGGCTTCCCCCATTGACTTTGCTTGGAAGAAGGACGCAAAAGGGGATCACGTGACCCCCCTCCTGGGGACACTGCGACCGTCGTAAATATGAATCTGTTGCCAAATGTTTGAATTTTGATCACAGGAGCACAGGGACGTTGCAGTGCTCGTTAAGTGTGAAAAATGGTCATAGGTCACTTTTTTTCCAGTGCTGTTATAACTTCGAAAGGTCACTAAGCGAACTGTTGCAAGTTGAGGACTATCTGTAATAAAGTGACTCTGGATCAGGAGTGGGCAACTATGGCCTGTTTATGTTGTGAATCCTCGCCAGCCCGTGGATCCGGCAGCTGAGTCTGAGGAATAAGATGATGAGGAGGAGGAGCCTGGAGTGACATCAGAGTCAGAGGTAGGCTGTGAGGAGCTCCAAGACTTACAGTCTGATGAGGACCCTGGCCCCTCTACTCGCGCTCAGGCTGAGACACAGCTGTGCTGGGAGCCTGAGTTGGACAGTGATGAAGAACAGCTGGGAAATATCCAGGATGCACGAAAGCACCGGCAAGAGAAGCAAGTAGGACAGAGGAATGCAATGGGGCGGCTCCAAAGGCAAAGGAGAAGGCATTAGGAAGCCACGCCTGGGCTGAATTATAAAAGGGAAGGTGTGGGAGGTGCTGGTTGCCAAAGGCAACCGTTCGTGTTGAGGATCCAGTTTCTGTGGACTGTGTTTGTTTGCCTTGGACATTGACTCAGGTCTGTGAGAATAAAAGGGGTTGGTTTTTCTTGCGGTTCCTGCCTGCTTGATTGGAAGAGGGGTTTCTCCTTGTGAGCATAACAAGGACTCATGGACTTCAACTTCCAGAATTCCTGAGCCAGGAATATAGCGACCATAGTTGCCCAAACCTGCTGTGGATGGATCCCCAGTATCGACCCTCATAAATATGAGTCAGTTGCTAAGCGTCTGAATTTTGATCACGTGAGGCTGCAATGGTCGTAAGTGTGAAAAACGGTCAGAAGTCACTTCTTCTACTAAAGGTCACTAAAAAAGATTTAGAAAATGAGGTGAGCCTCATAAGGATGTCCAGACAAGAAACACACACGCTTATCAGTACAGGTAGTCCTCGGCTTGTTTAGTGACCATTCAAAGTTACAACGGCTATGAAAAATGTGACTTGTCGACCGTTTTTCAAAGTTATGGCCTTTGCGGCATCCCCCGCGGTGACGTGATCAAAATTCGGACACTTGGCAACTGACTCGCATTTACGACGGTCGCAGTGTGCCGGGGTCATGCCATCCCCTTTGGTGACCTTCCGCCAAGCAAAGTCAATGGGGAAGCCAGACTCACTTAACGACCGGGTTGCTGACTTAACCACGGCCACGATTCACTTAACAGCTGTGTCACAAACTTAGCAACTGCAGCGATTCACATCACAATTGTGGCAAGGAAAGTCCAATGGGGCAAAATTCACTTAACAAATGTCCCGCTTGGCGACAAAAATTGGGGGGCTCCATTTTAGTCGTAAGCCGAGGACTGCCGTACCTGTGTTCATTGGAACACAGTGGAACAACCTGCCTCCAGAAGCGGTGAATGCTCCAACACTGGAAGTTTTTAAGAAGAGACTGGCCAGCCACTTGTCTGAAATGGTATAGGGTTTCCTGCCTGAGCAGGGGGTTGGACTAGATGACCTCCAAGGTCCCTTCCAACTTATTATTATTATTAAAGCGGAGCCCCTCGAGAGAGGCTGGGAGGGAGGGCTGAGCTAGGGTCAGTTAACTTTGGTAAAATGAAAAATTGTACAGATAAGACTGTGTGACGCAGTAAATCTTGTGTGCCAAGCTGCCTGATCTGTTTCAGCTTCCCCTCCGCACCAAAAGGATAAGTGATTTATTCAATCCGTTGTGCCTTTTTTCCGTCAGGCCCGTCGGAGAGGTCAACCTGAAGCAGTGTTGATTTTATTTTTTTCCCCCCACCTGTCGTGGAAAACAGGTGTTTGTGCTCGAAAAGCACAAGGGTCACGCAACAAAGCCGCTGTTTGCGATGGGGGAAATCCCGCGTCTCGATGAGATAAATCAGTGTTTGTGGTGCGAAGTGGAAAATCTGGGCCACTGACGCAGCCTGCCTCGGAGGCGATCAAAATTCCCTGCTTCTTAAGCTGGGATGAAAACAACCGTCTTAAGGAACCTCACTCTGTCCCGGGTGCCAAGGGAAGAAGAAGAAGAAGAAGAATCTCTAGAGCATCCTGAAAATCACACTTCTGGCCCCTGATGCTAATGGCACCATTTGCAGGGCAAATGGTTTGGGGCCAGCATTGTAACATGTCTGTGTTTGGTGAGCTGCTGCAATTTCCTTCCTTCCTTCCTTCCTTCCTTCCTTCCTTCCTTCCTTCCTTCCTTCCTTCCTTCCTTCCTTCCTTCCTTCCTTCCTTCCTTCTTTTCTTCCTCCCTCCTTCCCTCCCTTACTTACTTACCTTAATTCCTCCTTCCCTCCTGTTTTTCCTTCCTTCCTTCCTTCCTTCCTTCCTTCCTTCCTTCCTTCCTTCCTTCCTTCCTTCCTTCCTTCCTTCCTTCCTTCCTTCCTTCCTTCCTTCCCTTAATTCTGCCCCCTCCTGTTTTCCTTCTTTCCCTCCTTCCTTCCCTCCCTCCTTCTTTTCTTCCTCCCTCCCTCCCTTACTTACTTACCTTAATTCCTCCTTCCCTCCTGTTTTTCCTTCCTTCCTTCCTTCCTTCCTTCCTTCCTTCCTTCCTTCCTTCCTTCCTTCCTTCCTTCCTTCCTTCCTTCCTTCCTTCCTTCCTTCCTTTGTTACCTTAATTCTGCCCCTTCTGTTTTATTTCCTTCCTTCCTTCGTTACCTTAATTTCTCCCCCTCCTGTTTTCCTTCCTTCCTTCCCTCCTTCCTTCCCTCCTTCCTTCTTTTCTTCCTCCCTCTCCTCTCTCCCTCCCTCCCTCCCTTACTTACCTTAATTTCTCCTTCCCTCCTTTTTTTCCTTCCTTCCTTCTTCCTTCCTTCCTTCCTTCCCTTAATTCCTCCCTTTGTCTCGCCTGTTTTTCCTTCCTCCTTCCTTCCTTCCTTCCTTCCTTCCTTCCTTCCTTCCTTCCTTCCTTCCTTCCTTCCTTCCTTCCTTCCTTCCTTCCTTCCTTCCTTCCTCCCTCCCCTCCTCCGTTCGTTCTGTTCTGTTCTGTTCTGTTCCATTCAGTTCCACTGTCTGTCTGTCCAATCAGCTTATGGCGCCTCCATCATGATTGCCACTGTTATGATATAATTAATTAAGATCAGAACAAGAAGGCAAATTGTGGAAAAAGAAACCAGCTGTTTAAGGCTTTCTCTTTCTCCCCACCTCTTTGGGTGTCTCCACTTCTGCTTTAGGAGGGGGGCCTCATCGGGCGAGGGGTCCGCAGGCCTGTCTGTGTCAAAAGAGACAAGATGGTGGCTATTGCTGTCCAGCAAAGCCTGGACTCTTTCGGCTGGTTGGACATTCACGCACCCTGCCCATAATTTGGAACAGACCGAGGGACACAACAATGCTACACTTTACGTCCATTCTCCTAGGTGGTTCTCCAAAAGAACAGCAGAAACAGGAGATTTGGATTGTTGATAGAGGCTCTGAAGCGATGGCCCTCACCCAAATCAGAGGTGCCCCACAGGGTCACCTTACCAGATGACAGACAGCAGAATGGGGGTGGGGGAGTGGATGGGTGGATGGGTGGATGAGGGAGAAAAAAATTAATGGATGGTTAGACAGATTGACAGATAAATATATATATATGGTAGATAAGTTAAATAGTTAGGTAGATCAGACAGACAGGTAGATGAGAGTGAGCGACCAAGAAATATAGATAGCGATAGATAGATAGATAGATAGATAGATAGATAGATAGATAGATAGATAGACAGACAGACAGACAGACAGACAGACAGAGACACAAATAGATATTTAGATTGATTTAGTGTTCGATGTATGGATAGAGAGAGAGATAAACAGGTATAATTATAGATAGATAGATAGATAGATAGATAGATAGATAGATAGATAGACAGACAGACAGACAGTCAGACAGACAGAGACACAAATAGATATTTAGATTGATTTAGTGTTCGATGTATGGATAGAGAGAGATAAAACAGGTATAATTATAGATAGATAGATAGATAGATAGATAGATAGATAGATAGATAGATAGATAGATAGATAGATAGATAGATATAGACCAATAAATACATAGATAGATTGATGATAAATAGATGATAGATAGATAGATAGATAGATAGATAGATAGATAGATAGATAGATAGATAGATAGATAGATAGATAGATAGATGTAGACCAATAAATAGATAGATAGATAGATAGAGATAGATAGATAGATGATAAATAGATAGATAGATAGATAGATATAGACCAATAAATACATAGATAGATTGATGATAAATAGATTAGATAGATAGATAGATAGATGTAGACCAATAAATAGATAGATAGAGATAGATAGATAGATAGATAGATAGATAGATAGATAGATAGATGATATAGATAGATAGATAGATAGATAGATAGATAGATAGATAGATAGATAGATAGATAGATAGATAGATAGATAGAGGATAGATAGACATAGGTAGATAGAAATACAGATAGATGGAGGTGACAGAGTTTTAGTAATAGATAGGTGGATCTGATAGATTACAGAAAATGATAGATAATATAGATAATAAATAAGATATAAATAAATTGGTTGATAGACATACAGCTACACATAATACTTAAATAGTAGATAGATAAAAAGATTATAGCTAGATAGACTGATAGATAGATAGCCAGACAAAGGAGTTGGTATAAAAGGTAAAATCGCCTTCAAGTCAAGCTGGTGACTTTTAAACATTGCCATGCAGTTTCCTTGGCAACCGCATTAAGTGCCTCTCCATTCCCTTCTTCTGGGATGTTTATTCTACTTTTCGGTTTGAGCTTTTGGCCCCCGGGATCACCTGGTGATCTCCCACCCAATTGCTAACCAGGGGTAAAATTAAGTCAAGACAGGGAGTCAACCGCCTGATCAGGCTTTCACCTCTTTGGTGGCAAATGGAGAAATTCTGATGCGGTTACATTTTAATATTAATGCTGGAATGGAGGCTTTTTGACTTTAAACAGGCTTAAAATGTGTCTAAGAATGTTTCTCAACTTTAAGATATGTGAACCTCAACCCTCCCTCCTTCCCTCCCTCCCTCCCTCTTTTTCTCCTTCCTTCCTTCGTTCCTCCCTTCCCCTTCTCCTTCAACTCTCCCGCCCTCCATTTCCTTTCTTCCTCCCTCCTTCCCTCCCTCCCTTACTTACCTTAATTCCTTTCTCCCTCCTGTTTTTCCTTCTTTCCTTCCTCCTTCCTTCCTTAGTTACCTTAATTACCTGAGTCTTCGGAGAAGGGCGGGATATAAATGGAATTAAAATAAAATAAAATAAATAAATTCCTCCCTTTCTCCCTCCTGTTTTCCCTTCCTTCTTTCCTTCCTTCCTTCCTTCCTTCCTTCCTTCCTTCCTTCCTTCCTTCCTTCCTTCCTTCCTCCTCTCTCTCTCTCTCTCTCTCTTTTTCTCCTTCCTTCCTCTTTCCCTTCTCCTTCTCCTTCTCTGTCATGATACACAGTCAAGTGACTGCAAGATGCTGGAAACGCTGTCTTGCCAAACACTTGAAATGTAATTCTTTGCTCACAGGACAGAGGGGCGATCACCAGGACTTGTCATATGTCTCCTTCTTTGGGTTGGTCCTAAGTTTGAATGGTTGCTAAGGAAACGGTCGTAAGTCAAGAACCACCTGTATTTTGCATTTAACCTTCCCCCTGCCCACTGTAATTTTTTTTAAAAAAAATGTAAGCCACTTTAGGAAAACTGTTTCAAAGATGGTGTATCAATTTAAAATCTATGTATAGGAAAATCGGAAAGGGTCTGTAGCATACTTTTTTTGCATGCCTATGGGGAAAAAAGTGGTGACTTTGATCCAGATAGCCAACTTGCTTAACTGTTCCTCTGGTATGGAAGAAGAATACCCTGTTCATGCTCAGAGACAACCTTCTGGCCAAGAATGGGTGAAGAAGACGCAGCCTGGGTCTCACTGAGTTTTGCTAGAGACCCACCTTAGCCATGAAAAATGGTTGGATGACTTTGGGCCAATCACCAGGAGACGGTGAGTTCTAGTCCCGCCTTAGACATGAAAGCCGGCTGGGTGACTTTGGGCCAATCACTAGGAGACGGTGAGTTCTAGTCCCGCCTTAGGCATGAAAGCCGGCTGGGTGACTTTGGGCCAATCACCAGGAGATGGTGTGTTCTAGTCCCACCTTAGGCATGAAAGCCGGCTGGGTGATTTTGAGCCAATCATCAGGAGATGGTGAGTTCTAGTCCCACCTTAGACATGAAAGCTGGTTGGGTGACTTTGGGCCAATCACCAGGAGATGGTAAGTTCTAGTCCTGCCTTAGGCATGAAAGCTGGCTGGGTGAATTTGGGCCAATCACCAGGAG